>NW_024609808.1:392500-472500 GCF_018296145.1 Oncorhynchus tshawytscha
GCCACAATGGTTGCTTTTCAAAAACACAATCGGCATAAAAGAGCACTTTTTTGAGCTATTTACCATATGTGTGGATTATTCGCTGCCTTTCATGACAAACACATGACAAATGAAGTAGGAGGCTGGCAGATGTAGACACGCAAACCCATACTTGTTCTGTTACCAATGCCGGTTGGCAATCGCACAATGAAAAGGTTACGAAATCGCTGAAATCCAAATCTATTCCTGAGACCACTGCTTTCTATTCACAGCTCACTAGTGTATATGAACAGGATATTAGCCAGGTTAGCTCTTCCTACCATAGTGTATATATAAATAGGATATTAAGCATATTAGCTCTTCCTACCATAGTGTATATATAAACAGGATATTAAGCATATTAGCTCTTCCTACCATAGTGTATATGAACAGGATATTAAGCATATTAGCTCTTCCTACCATAGTGTATATATGAACAGGATATTAAGCATATTAGCTCTTCCTACCATAGTGTATATGAACAGGGTATTAAGCATATTAGCTCTTCCTACCATAGTGTATATGAACAGCTCTTCCTACCATAGGTATATGAACAGATATTAAGCATATTAGCTCTTCCTACCATAGTGTATATGAACAGGTATATTAAGCATATTAGCTCTTCCTACCATAGTGTATATGAACATATAGGTCCTACCATATGTATATGAACAGGGATATTAAGCATATTAGCTCTTCCTACCATAGTGTATATGAACAGGGTATTAAGCATATTAGCTCTTCCTACCATAGTGTATATGAACAGGGTATTAAGCATATTAGCTCTTCCTACCATAGTGTATATGAACAGGATATTAAGCATATTAGCTCTTCCTACCATAGTGTATATGAACAGGATATTAAGCATATTAGCTCTTCCTACCATAGTGTATATGAACAGGATATTAAGCATATTAGCTCTTCCTACCATAGTGTATATGAGCAGGATTATTAAGCATATTATCTCTTCCTACCATAGTGTATATATGAGCAGGATATTAAGCAAATATTAGCTCTTCCTACCATAGTGTATATGAGCAGGGTATTAAGCATATTAGCTCTTCCTACCATAGTGATGCAAAGCATGTGGAAAATAAGCATATAAATAGCTCTTCCTACCATAGTGTATATATAAACAGGCTCTTCCTATTAATAAGCAGGATAATTAGCTCTTCCTACCATAGTGTATATAAACAGGATATTAAGTATATTAGCTCTTCCATATAGCTCTTCCTACCATAGTGTATAATAAACAGGATATTACCATAGTGTATATGAGCAGGATATAGCATATTAGCTCTTCCTACCATAGTGTATATAAACAGGATATTAAGCATATTAGCTCTTCCTACCATAGTGTATATAAACAGGATATTAAGCATATTAGCTCTTCCTACCATAGTGTATATAAACAGGATATTAAGCATATTAGCTCTTCCTACCATAGTGTATATGAACAGGATATTAACATATAGCTCTTCCTACCATAGTGTATATGACAGGATATTAAGCATATTAGCTCTTCCTACCATAGTGTATATGAGCAGGATATTAAGCATATTAGCTCTTCCTACCATAGTGTATATGAGCAGGATTGCCACGATCGTTATAAGGAGTGGACCAAGATGCAGCGTGGTATGTTTCCATCCTTTATTTTGGAATATAAAACTTTAAAGAACAAATGAAATGTGACGCTAATATAATGCTCACAGGCAACTATACATAGACAAGATCCCACAAAGCACAATGGGAAAATGGCTACCTAAATATGATCCCCAATCAGAGACAACGATAAACAGCTGCCTCTGATTGGGAACCATACTAGGCCAACATAGAAATATAATTCACCTAGATAACCCACCCTTAAATCACACACCGACCTAACCAACATAGAGAATAAAAGCTCTCTATGGTCAGGGCGTGACAAGGATATTAGCCAGGTTAGCTCTTCCTACCATAGGGTATACATAAACAGGATATTAACATATTAGCTCTTCCTACCATAGGGTATACATAAACAGGATATTAACATATTAGCTCTTCCTACCATAGTCTATACAGACAGGATATTAGTCAGGTTAGCCAAATTAGCTTTCCTTAGCATAATACACGAGATACTACTAGCCAGGTTAGCTGAATTAGCTCAACAAACCATACCTCTGCATTTGAGGGGAGAGTGAGATAAGGACAAAATAAAAATGGATGCGCCTTCTGTCAATGACATAACTTAACTGTATTTTTTAGAAACTGCACTGTTGGTTCGGGGCTTGTAAGTAAGTATTTCACTGTAAGTAAGTTGTATTCGGCGCATGTGACTAATACAATTAGATTTCACTTGTTTTGATAACTAAGGTTAAATTCCCTGGTTTTCTAGAAATCCTGGTTGGAGGATTCCGAATTTCCTGCTTATTTCTTCCTGATTCCGGGATCCTCCAACCAGGATTTCAGAAAAACTAGGGAGTTTATTGAAAGTTCCTGGAATTTTGAGAAATACTTTTTTGAGAATGAGTGTTAGCTGAGCCCTGTCAGACACTGTGATGATAGGGCATTTTTGAGCAGGCATATGCACCTGGAGTCTCCGGTGACTCAGCACTCAGCTCCGAGGACCCCTCATCTGCCACTCATTCCACCACACTGCACCATTACTTCCATCTCAACGAACATTCATTACGAGTTAGGAGTTAGGAACATCCAGTATGTTGGATACTTCTGATATTTTGGATGTGGGAAAGAATCGCACTAGCGAGGGAGGGAGGGGGAAAATATGCTGCTTCAACCCAATGTTCTCAAAACTTTTCAGGACATTTCCCATGGCCCGAATTCCCTCAGTGGCCTGGAACTTTTAATTACATCCTCCACTTGCAACGGAATTGCTAATGAGGAATTCGGGCTTTGGACGGTTGCCATTATTCTTAGGATCCACCCCTTTTGTACTCTGACTGATTGGTTCCATCTAGGCAGTCAATGGCCTTTTTCACTCTTAATATCTACAGATGGAGAATAGCCCGAACCATTATCTTCAAAGAGGGGTAGCCCGGGCCCTTGAGGATACTCCCATGGTAGGAGGTTAATTTCGTGTCAAGTCTTCTCCTTTCAGAGATATTTCCAGGTGTGCTGTTTGCTCCCCCCCACTGCTCCCCCCTACAGCCGCCCCCTGCCGTGTACCCATCATGCATCTGTCTGACACTTGTCTTGGGAGTCCTTATCTGGGCTTGACTTAGTCACTTTTCACTAGGCAGAGTGAATGGCAGAACGGCAATTGAATTTAAAACGGACTGAGCAGTCAAAAGGAAAAAGCAGCAGAATTGAAATGGAAAATGTCTCTTATGCTGCATGGGAGGAGAGGCTGAGCTGAGGAGTGGGCATGGTGGCTGAGCTGAGGAGTGGGCATGGTGGCTGAGCTGAGGAGTGGGCATGGTGGCTGAGCTGAGGAGTGGGCATGGTGGCTGAGCTGAGGAGCTGGGTGGGCATGGTGGCTGAGCTGAGGAGTGGGCATGGGGAGTGGGCATGGTGGCTGAGCTGAGGAGTGGGCATGGTGGCTGAGCTGAGGAGTGGGCATGGTGGCTGAGCTGAGGAGTGGGCATGGGCTGAGCTGAGTGGGCATGGTGGCTGCTGAGGAGTGGGCTGGCTGAGCTGAGGAGTGGGCATGGTGGCTGAGCTGAGGGGCATGGGGCTGAGCTGAGGAGTGGGCATGGTGGCTGAGCTGAGTGGGCATGGTGGCTGAGCTGAGGAGTGGGCATGGTGGCTGAGCTGAGGAGTGGGCATGGTGGCTGAGGAGGAGTGGGCATGGTGGCTGAGCTGAGGAGTGGGCATGGTGGCTGAGCTGAGGAGTGGGCATGGTGGCTGAGCTGAGGAGTGGGCAGCTGAGGAGTGGGCATGGTGGCTGAGCTGAGGAGTGGGCATGGTGGCTGAGCTGAGGAGTGGGCATGGTGGGGCTGGTGGCTGGGCATGGTGGCTGAGCTGAGGAGTGGGCATGGTGGCTGAGCTGAGGAGTGGGCATGGTGGCTGAGCTGAGGAGTGGGCATGGTGGCTGAGCTGGGCATGGTGGCTGAGCTGAGGAGTGGGCATGGTGGCTGAGCTGAGGAGTGGGCATGGTGGCTGAGCTGAGGAGCATGGGCATGGGGCTGAGCTGAGGAGTGGGCATGGTGGCTGAGCTGAGGAGTGGGCATGGTGGTGAGCTGAGCTGAGGAGTGGGCATGGTGGCTGAGCTGAGGAGTGGGCATGGTGGCTGAGCTGGGCATGGTGGCTGAGCTGAGGAGTGGGCATGGTGGCTGAGCTGAGGAGTGGGCATGGTGGCTGAGCTGAGGAGTGGGCATGGTGGCTGAGCTGAGGAGTGGGCATGGTGGCTGAGTGGGCATGGTGGCTGAGCTGAGGAGTGGGCATGGTGGCTGAGCTGAGGAGTGGGCATGGTGGCTGAGCTGAGGAGTGGGCATGGTGGCTGAGAGTGGGCATGGTGGCTGAGCTGAGGAGTGGGCATGGTGGCTGAGCTGAGGAGTGGGCATGGTGGCTGAGCTGAGTGGGATGGTGGGGCATGGCATGGCTGAGCTGAGGAGTGGGCATGGTGGCTGAGCTGAGGAGGGCATGGTGGCTGAGGAGTGGGCATGGTGGCTGAGCTGAGGAGTGGGCATGGTGGCTGGTGGCATGGTGGCTGAGGAGCTGGGCATGGTGGCTGAGCTGAGGAGTGGGCATGGTGGCTGAGCTGAGGAGTGGGCATGGTGGCTGAGCTGAGGAGTGGGCATGGTGGCTGAGCTGAGGAGTGGGCATGGTGGCTAGTTGAATGCAGAGGGAAGTGTTCAGTGCTGCTGAATTAAAAGCATATAACAGGAGGGGCTCCTTTTACTCTGCCACAGATCCTGAATTCTTCTGCACACTACCCTATAACACCAGTAGTAACTGGGAATCTCAAACTTGCTAATGACTTGAGTCTCATGTAGATGGGCAACGCAGAGATGGTGTTATATGGAAATATCCTGCAAGAACTTCAATATTACCATATATTAAATGCATGATCATTCACACTCGATGTGTGTTGAGACAGTATTGATACCAGACATCTCGTCAGCATATGACGGAACTATTCTTGAAGGAGGATTTGAACACTGATTGAAAAGGGAGATGTTTGGTCACAGTTGCCAAGCATCCTTGTCTTCTGTAATCTATGTGTATTCAGTATGACATAATAACGCTAGGAGGTGCAAAACACAGAAGAAGCTATTTTATGAGTAATCACAAAATGGATGTCAGATTAGCATAATTGGGTGTGTGCATGTATTTCATGAATGAATGTGCTTTAAATGTATGCCTAGGATAATCTTTGTGTTATCCGTATACTTTCAAAAGACATCAGTTGGGGGAATATAGGATTTTCATACGATCTATGGAGCTGAAATCGCTTTAAACATCCATCAGAATGTTCATATAAATAACATGAATAATTAACAAGGTGCTGGGAATAGTTTCAGATGAGTAAACTCAGAACAACCTTACAAATACTGTTCTCTCTCTATCTCTCTCTCTCTCTCTCTCTGGATTTATCTCCTTTAGTCTTTCCTATGCGTTTTGAGGAGGAGGAGAGGCGAGAGGATGTGAATCTTCGAAAGATGATTTGAAAATGTGCCTCTTTCTCTCCCCTTCTCTTTCTATCCCACTCCTTCCATGCCAGTTGTTTCATTCTTTCCCTCTGTCATTCTCATTCTATCATCTGTTCACATGTTAATTTCACTCTTTTCATTCTATCCCACATTCTGTAGTCTCTCATTCTCTCTCTCGTACTTTCTCCTTCTCTCATTCTCTCTCTCGTTCTTTCTCTCCCTCTCATTCTCTCTCGTTCTTTCTTCCTCTCTCATTCTCTCTCTCGTTCTTTGTCCCTCTCTCTGGGAGATACAGTGTAAATGAGAGGAGCCCTAGACACCTCTTCATCCTGTTCCCTCCTCCTCAAACAGCAGAGAAAGTGCTGGTCCAGCTCTTTTAGTCTGTCTGGAGAGCCCCATTAAAGCCTTCTGATCTCACGTGGGTTTTTTACAAAGACACCAGCACTTTGTGTGTGTGTGTGTGTGTGTGTGTGTGTGTGTGTGTGTGTGTGTGTGTGTGTGTGTGTATGTATATTTGCACATGTGTGTATTTGTGTGTGTAATTGTGTGTGTGTGTGTGTGTGTATTTGTGTGTGTGTGTGTGTGTGTGTGTGTGGGTACCGTGCATTTGGGAAGTATTCAGACCCCTTGACTTATTCCACATTTTGTTACGTTACCTTATTCTAAAATGTATTCAATTGTTTTTTTCTCTCATCAATCTACACACAATAATACCACATAATGACAAAGCGAAAACAGTCTTTTTTAGTAATTTTGCTAAGATATATATATTTTTAAATATCACATTTATATATGCATTCGGACCCTTTACTCAGTACTTTGTTGAAGCACCTTTGGCAGTGATTACAGCCTCGAGTCTACTTGGTTATGACGCTACAAGCTTGGCATGCTTCTAAACAGCTTCTACCCCCAAGCCATAAGACTCCTGAACATCTAATCAAATGGTCACCCAGACTATTTTCACTGCCCCCCTTTTACACCTCTGCTACTCTCTGTTGTTGTCATCTATGCATTGTCACATAATAACTCTACCTACATGTACATATTACCTCATCTAACCACTGCCCCCTTACATGGACTCTGTACCGGTACCCCTCTGTGTATAGTCTTGCTATTGTTATTTTACTGCAGCTCTTTAATTACTTGTTACTTGTATTTCTTATTCTTAACAATATGTTTCTGAACTGCATTGTTGGTTAGGGGCTCGTAAGTAAGCATTTCACTGAAAGGTCTACAACCTGTTGTAATCGGCGCAAGTGACTAATAACATTTGATTTGATTTGACACCTGTATTTGGGGAGTTTCTCCCATTCTTCTCTGCAGATCTTCTCAAGCTCTGTCAGTTTGGATGGGGAGCGTTGCTGCAGAGCTATTTTCTGGTATCTCCGGAGATGTTCGATTAGGTTCAAGTCCAGGATCTGTCTGGGTCACCCAAGGACATTCAGAGACCAAAGCCACTCCTGCATTGTCTTGGCTGTGTGCTTAGTGTTGTTGTCCTGTTGAAAGTTTAACCTTCGCCCCAGTCTGAAAACCTCTCAGGAGCAGGTTTTCATCAAGGATCTCTCTGTACTTTGCTCCTTTCATCTTCGCTTCAATCCTGAATAGTCTCCCAGTCCCTGACGCAGAAAAACATCCCCACAGCATGATGCTGCCACCACTATGCTTCACCGTAGGGATTGTGCCAGGTTTCCCACGTGCCAGGTTTCCTCCAGTTGTGGCGCTTGGCATTCAGGCCAAATGCCACGTCAGACATTAGTTTCATCAGACCAGAGAATCTTGTTTCTCATGGTCTGAGAGTCCTTTAGGTGCCTTTTGGCAAACTCCAAGTGGGCTGTCATGTGCCTTTTACTGAGGAGTGGTTTCTGTCTGGCCACTCTACCATTTATTTTATTTATTTATTTATCTGTTATTTTACCAGGTAAGTTGACTGAGAACACGTTCTCATTTGCAGCAACGACCCAGGGAATAGTTACAGGGGAGAGGAGGGGGATGAATGAGCCAATTGTAAACTGGGGATTATTAGGTGACCGTGATGGTTTGAGGGCCAGATTGGGAATTTAGCCATGAAGGCCTGATTGGTGGAGTGCTGCAAAGATGGTTGTCCTTCTGGAAGGTTCTCCCATCTCCGCAGAGGACCACCGGGTTCTTGGCCACCTCCCTGACCAAAGCCCTTCTCTCCCAATTTCTCAGTTTGGACAGTCAGGTGGTTCCACACTTCTTCCATTTAAGAATGATTCTTAAATTATTCTTAAAGGTTCTTGGGGACCTTCAAGGCTGCGGAAATGTTTTGGTACCCTTCTACAAACAATTCCTTCGACATGGCTTGGTTTTTGCTTTGACGTGCACTGTCAACAGTGGGACCCTACATAGACAGGTGTGTGCCTTTCCAAGTCACGCCCAATAAATAGAATTTACAGCAGACTCCAATCAAGTTGTAGATACATCTCAAGGATGATCTATGGAAACAGGATGCAACTGAGCTCAATTTCGAGTCTCATAGCAAAGGGTCTGAATGTCAAAAAAAATATTTTTGCTTTGTCATTATGAGGTATTGTGTGTAGATTGATGAGGAACAAAAATTAATTAAATCAATTTTTTGAATAAGGTTGTAACATAACAAAATGTAGGGGAAAAAAGGGGTCTGAATACTTTCCGAATGCAGTGTATTTGTGTGTGTGTATATAATTGTGTGTGTGTGTGTGTTTATATTTGTGTGTGTGTGTGTGTGTGTGTGTGTCTGCAGCATGTGAGCTTTTACATGGAGGCCGTTTCTGCAGCTCTCTCCCAATCTCCTTATCCCCCTCTCCCCACCACCTTCTCCCTCACACTCTCTCGCCCTCTCGTTCTGGGAGGAACTATTAGAGGACAATATAGAGACGTCCCTTAATGACTCCATCTGTGGTATTCTAATCTGGGGATCATGGCATACAGTTTCTCCCTCTCCAGGCTGATCTCGGCTTATGTGGATATGGACCATATAAGGGGAGAGGAGACAGCCGCAGATAAAAGAGAGAAGATATTTCTGGGCGCGAAGACAAACAGAAGGTGACAGGCGCTCTGCAGAACAGAGGCGGTTAACCACAGCTGCAGGGAGGGAGAGAGAGAGAGGGGGAGGAAAAGGGCAGAGAGAGAGAGATGGTGTAAATAGAGAAAGATATGTTTAGTGTGAGAGCTGTAAATAGAGAATGATATGTGTAGTCAGAAAGAGAGAGGGGCAGGGAGAAAGAGAGAGATGCAAGCTGAGAGCAGTGAAAATCATGGAGAAACTTACAGAAGATGCTTCCCTTTTTTAAATTGGGAGAACTGAAGAGGTCTTTCTTTTCTCATATATTTTTAAGCCTCCTTGTAATAAAGTGCTGTCTCATGGTGAGATCCATGATTGTAAACCCCCACCCTTATATGTGTGTGTGTGTGTGTGTGTGTGTGTGTGTGTGTGTGTGTGTGTGTGTGTGTGTGTCATGTAAGAGCATTGTTTGTCCATGGATGAATTTTTGTCAGTTCACTCCCATTCGCAGATCACTGGCTAGATGTTAGCAATAGCATCATCACCTAAAGTCCACAATATTTCTTTCACTAACCCAGCCTGGGTGAGGAGGGAATGGTTTGGTACTCACACATTGAAAAGGTTGAGGCCGATGCGGTAGAGGCGCTTGCGCATGACGTCGGTGGAGAGTGTGGGAGACTTGCAGCTGGCCGGGTTCTCACAGTGGTAGCGCGGCAGGCTGAGGATCATGGCCTGCAGGGCCTCCTTGGATGAGGCCTCCGATGCCGAGCGTGCCTCCGTGGAAGTGCTGTTGCTGCAGCTTATCTGCTCGGAACTGGTTTCAGCCATCTCCGAGCCGCTCCGCTTGGCCTCCAGAGCCTCGGTGGATGGGGTTGCCACTGAGGGTGCACCATCCTGGGGTTGAGGTGGCTGGACGGGCTGGATGACCACCTCCGGGGTCTGTGGGTTGGCTAGTTTGTCCAGGGGGGTCAAGGGGGGTTGCTGGCCCTCCTCCTCCTCTAGCTCCTCTTCACTGGGCGGGGGCGCAGGGAAGTCGGCGTCCTGCCCCTCTCCTTCTACCACTGGTTCCGGGGGCGGAGGTGGCTCGTGGGGAGGGACAGGAGGGTCTGTGGGTTCGGCGGTGACCTCTTCAGGGGGAGGAGGGGAGTGTTTTTTAGGGGGTGAGGGCGGGGGAGCGGTGGGCATGGTGGGGGTGGTGGCTGCACCCCCCTGCTGCTGCTGGACGCAGTTGCCCATGGAGACAGAGGCCGATGACTCCATGACGGAGGAGGACATGCGGAAGTTCTGATTGTCAATCTGAACGGTCACGTCGCGGAAGGCCATCAGCAGCTTGCTGGCGCTGCGGGGCAGGTCGCCTGTATTCTCCCCACCTGATATGCTCTGGAGAAAAGCCTGGTCCAACCCTCCTCCTCCCACTTCCCCTCCTCCCCCGGCCGCACTGAAGGACTCTGCACTGAACTGGTAGGCCCCTCCTTCCTGGAGGGAGCACATGGTCTTCAGGCTCCAGTTGCTGAGTGCGTCGTCAATGGACTTTGCCAACGACTGCACCTGCTCTGTGAATGAGTCCTCCAGGTCGGTCAGGGTGCCGCCCACTGTGGCGGGCAGTGATGGCGAGCGCACTAGGGGGATACCCGCCAGGCTGCAGCCTTCGGCCAGCGCCCGCTCGGCAGAGAAGCCCTCAGCGTTCTGCACGCGCACCTTGCGCATGGAGATGCGCCGCGGCAGGCGACTCTCCAGCAGGGAGTTGCGGATCTTCTCGAAGTTCTTGCTGAGCTGGTACTGGCGGAAGGCGGTCTGGATCTTGGTGGCAGCGCGGCGGGAGATGAGGTGGCCGCCGTATTTGTGCTCTAACATTTCGATCTGGAAAACAAGGAGGAGAGGGAGACAGGAGAGGTATGAGTGAAACTGAGCTGCTTGGATATTTGAACGCTACATGCAGCAGTTGACAGTACAAGGCAGTTGGGTAACAAAACATTCTATGACATGAAGAGGGGATTTGGCTGTAGGCAGAGGAGTTGGAGATAAAAGCAGGAAGACAACACAAATTCAAAGGACATCCATAATACCACTTAGCACGTGGTTCTCCCTCAAGATGAACAAGATGCCGTCTCTAAACACCAGCATCCACATTTACAAAGACATGCCCTGAATACCTCTTCTTTAAATTGCCAAAAATACAATGAATGTGATACTTTCCAATCAAATAAGGCTGCAGTTACTCCAAATGACAAGAGGTGACCATGACGACCTTTGAAACACAATGACATTGATAGGATCTAATGCAAATGGACATGAACCTGAACATGTAAACGTTAAGGTCACAAAAATGGTACGGACAATTTATCACTCCCTCAACACAAAAAAAATGGTCATTAGAGAGGAAAAATATTGGACACCTGAACATTTACTCAGAGCAAAGAAAAGTAATGGTGGGTGACAAGACACCGCAAATATAGCACCTACGAGACCCATAATCCTTTTGGTGTACAGCGGGATCAATCAGCACGGAGAGAGAGGCTGCCTTATAATTAACAAAGTTTTTACACTTTCAAAATTCACCCTCCATGGTGCACATAATATCAATATCAGAACTGAAAGAGAGAGGGAGGTCAAGAGAGAGAAGGAGGTAAAGAGAGAGGTAAAGAGAGAGGTAAAGAGAGAGAGGTAAAGAGAAAGGGAGGTAAAGAGAGAGAGGTAAAGAGAGAGGTAAAGAGAAAGGGAGGTAAAGAGAGAGAGGTAAAGAGAAAGGGATGTAAAGAGAGAGAGGTAAAGAGAGAGGTAAAGAGAAAGGGAAGTAAAGAGAGAGAGGAAGGTAAAGAGAGATAGGGAGGTAAAGAGAGAGAGGGAGGTAAAGAGAGAGATGGAGGGAAACAGAATGAGGGAATGAGTTAGACAAAAAAGTAAGAGGGTAGAATATGAAGGAGAAATTAAATGACAAAATGAAAGGTGCCTGTATGAAGGAGGCATTATGTGATAGGTATTATCAATTTAATAATAATAATTGTGTCTGTTTTAGGTTGGCAGCGCATTCTATTATATATATAAGCATAGTGCTAATGCAACACTTGAGTGGTTTAAGGGGAAAGTGCTAATATATATTTTATATATATATATATATATATATATATATATATATATATATATATATATATATATATATATATATACAGTGGCTTGCGAAAATATTCACCCCCCTTGGCATTTTTCCTATTTTGTTGCCTTACAACCTGGAATTAAAATAGATTTTTGGGGGTTTTGTATCATTTGATTTACACAACATGCCTACCACTTTGAAGATACAACATATTTTTATTGTGAAACAAACAAGAAATAAGACAAAAAAACTGAAAACTTGAGCGTGTATAACTATTCATCCCCCCAGAGTCAATACTTTGTAGAGACACCTTCTGCAGCAATTACAGCTGCAAGTCTCTTGGGATATGTCTCTATATGCTTGGCACATCCAGCCACTGGGATTTTTGCCCATTCTTCATGGCAAAACTGCTCCAGCTTCTTCAAGTTGGATGGGTTCCGCTGGTGTATAGCAATCTTTAAGTCCTACCATAGATTCTCAATTGGATTGAGGTCTGGGTTTTGACTAGGCCATTCTAAGACATTTAAATGTTTCCCCTTAAACCACTCAAGTGTTGCAATAGCACTATGCTTAGGGTCATTGTCCTGCTGGAAGGTAAACCTCTGTCCCAGTCTCAAATCTCTGGAAGACTGAAACAGGTTTCCCTCAAGAATTTCCCTGTAATTAGCGCCCCTTATCATTCCTTCAATTCTGACGAGTTTCCCAGTCCCTGCCAATGAAAAACATCCTCACAGCATGATGCTGCCACCACCATGCTTCGCTGTGGGGATGTGGTTCTCGGGGTAATGAGAGGTGTTGTGTTTGCTCCGGACGTAGCGTTTTCCTTGATGGCCAAAAAGCTCAATTTTAGTCTCATCTGACCAGAGTAACTTATTTCATATGTTTGGGGAGTCTCCCACATGCCTTTTGGCAAACACCAAACATGTTTGCTTATTTTTTCTGGACACTCTTTCGTAAAGCCCAGCTCTGTGGAGTGTACAGCTTAAAGTGGTCCTATGGACAGATACTCCAATCTCCGCTGTAGAGCTTTGCAGCTCCTTCAGGTTTATCTTTGGTCTCTTTGTTGCCTCTCTGACTAATGCCCTCCTTGCCTGGTCCGTGAGTTTTGGTGGGCAGCCCTCTCTTGGCAGGTTTGTTGTGGTTCCATATTCTTTCAATTTTTTTTTACAATGGATTTAATAGTGCTCTGTGGGATGTTCAAAGATTCTGATATTTTTTATAACCGAACCCTGATCTGTACTTCTCCACAACTTTGTCCCTGACCTGTTTGGAGAGCTCCTTGGTCTTCATAGTGCCGCTTGCATGGTGGTGCCCCTTGCTTAGTGGTGTTGCAGACTCTGGGGCATTTCAGAACAGGTGTATATATACTGTGATCATGTGACAGATCATGTGACACTTAGATTGCACACAGGTGGACTTTATTTAACTAATTATGTGACTTCTGAAGGTAATTGATTGCGCCAGATATTATTTAGGGGCTTCATAGCAAAGGGGGTGAATACATACTGTATGCATGCACCACTTTTCGTTTTTGAATTTTTTTGAATTTTGTGTACGTCATCACATGAAATCCATATAAAAATACATTTAAATTACAGGTTGTAATGCAACAAAACAGGAAAAACGCCAAGGAGGGTGAATACTTTTGCAAGGCACAGTAATATTATAATATTAGTGGGTGCTTGTATTTGTCCTATGTCACAGGTAAAAGTGTGTATTCCACACATGTGAATTGGAAATATGTTTTTTGCTGTCGCAACTCCCCCTGAAAAACCCTCGGAGAGTGGGGTCACAGATACGGTCTTCAGCAGCATGGTATTATACAGTATAGTAGAGTGGGGTCACAGATATGGTCTTCAGCAGCATGGTATTATACAGTATAGTAGAGTAGGGTCACGGCCAGGGTCTTCAGCAGCATGGTATTATACAGTATAGTAGAGTGGGGTCACAGATACGGTCTTCAGCAGCATGGTATTATACAGTATAGTAGAGGGGGTGGTATTATACAGATACGGTCTTCAGCAGCATGGTATTATACAGTATAGTAGAGTGGGGTCACAGATACGGTCTTCAGCAGCATGGTATTATACAGTATAGTAGAGTGGGGTCACAGATACGGTCTTCAGCAGCATGGTATTATACAGTATAGTAGAGTGGGGTCACAGATACGGTCTTCAGCAGCATGGTATTATACAGTATAGAAGAGTGGGGTCACAGATACGGTCTTCAGCAGCATGGTATTATACAGTATAGTAGAGTGGGGTCACAGATACGGTCTTCAGCAGCATGGTATTATACAGTATAGTAGAGTGGGGTCACAGATACGGTCTTCAGCAGCATGGTATTATACAGTATAGTAGAGTGGGGTCACAGATACGGTCTTCAGCAGCATGGTATTATACAGTATAGTAGAGTGGGGTCACAGATACGGTCTTCAGCAGCATGGTATTATACAGTATAGTAGAGTGGGGTCACAGATACAGTCTTCAGCAGCATGGTATTATACAGTATAGTAGAGGGGGGTCACAGATACGGTCTTCAGCAGCATGGTATTATACAGTATAGTAGAGAGGGGTCACAGATAGTCTTCAGCAGCATGGTATTATACAGTATAGAGTGGGGTCACAGATACGGTCTTCAGCAGCATGGTATTATACAGTATAGTAGAGGGGTCACAGATAGGGTCTTCAGCAGCATGGTATTATACAGTATAGTAGAGGGGGTCACAGATACGGTCTTCAGCAGCATGGTATTATACAGTATAGTAGAGTGGGGTCACAGATACGGTCTTCAGCAGCATGGTATTATACAGTATTAGGGGGTCACAGATACGGTTCAGCAGCATGGTATTATACAGTATAGTAGGGGGTCACAGATACAGTCTTCAGCAGCATGGTATTATACAGTATAGTAGAGTGGGGTCACAGATACGGTCTTCAGCAGCATGGTATTATACAGTATAGTAGAGGGGGTCACGGCCAGGGTCTTCAGCAGCATGGTATTATACAGTATAGTAGAGGGGGTCACAGATACGGTCTTCAGCAGCATGGTATTATACAGTATAGTAGTAGAGGGGGGGTCACAGTATAGTAGAGGGGGTCCAGGGTCTTCAGCAGCATGGTATTATACAGTATAGTAGAGTGGGGTCACAGATACGGTCTTCAGCAGCATGGTATTATACAGTATAGTAGAGTGGGGTCACAGATACGGTCTTCAGCAGCATGGTATTATACAGTATAGTAGAGTGGGGTCACAGATACAGTCTTCAGCAGCATGGTATTATACAGTATAGTAGAGTGGGGTCACAGATAGGGTCTTCAGCAGCATGGTATTATACAGTATAGTACAGTATAGTAGGGTCACGGCCAGGGTCTTCAGCAGCATGGTATTATACAGTATAGTAGAGTGGGGTCACAGATACGGTCTTCAGCAGCATGGTATTATACAGTATAGTAGAGTGGGGTCACAGATACAGTCTTCAGCAGCATGGTATTATACAGTATAGTAGAGTAGGGTCACGGCCAGGGTCTTCAGCAGCATGGTATTATACAGTATAGTAGAGTAGGGTCACGGCCAGGGTTTTCAGCAGCATGGTATTATACAGTATAGTAGAGGGGGGTCACAGATACGGTCTTCAGCAGCATGGTATTATACAGTATAGTAGAGGGGGTCACGGCCAGGGTCTTCAGCAGCATGGTATTATACAGTATAGTAGAGTGGGGTCACAGATACGGTCTTCAGCAGCATGGTATTATACAGTATAGTAGAGTGGGGTCACAGATACGGTCTTCAGCAGCATGGTATTATACAGTATAGTAGAGTGGGGTCACAGATACGGTCTTCAGCAGCATGGTATTATACAGTATAGTAGAGTAGGGTCACGGCCAGGGTCTTCAGCAGCATGGTATTATACAGTATAGTAGAGTAGGGTCACGGCCAGGGTCTTCAGCAGCATGGTATTATACAGTATAGTAGAGTGGGGTCACAGATACGGTCTTCAGCAGCATGGTATTATACAGTATAGTAGAGTGGGGTCACAGATACGGTCTTCAGCAGCATGGTATTATACAGTATAGTAGAGTAGGGTCACGGCCAGGGTCTTCAGCAGCATGGTATTATACAGTATAGTAGAGTGGGGTCACGGCCAGGGTCTTCAGCAGCATGGTATTATACAGTATAGTAGAGAGGGGTCACAGATACGGTCTTCAGCAGCATGGTATTATACAGTATAGTAGAGTGGGGTCACGGCCAGGGTCTTCAGCAGCATGGTATTATACAGTATAGTAGAGTGGGGTCACAGATACAGTCTTCAGCAGCATGGTATTATACAGTATAGTAGAGTGGGGTCACAGATACGGTCTTCAGCAGCATGGTATTATACAGTATAGTAGAGTGGGGTCACAGATACAGTCTTCAGCAGCATGGTATTATACAGTATAGTAGAGTAGGGTCACGGCCAGGGTCTTCAGCAGCATGGTATTATACAGTATAGTAGAGTAGTAGGGTCACGGCCAGGGTCTTCAGCAGCATGGTATTATACAGTATAGTAGAGTGGGGTCACAGATACGGTCTTCAGCAGCATGGTATTATACAGTATAGTAGAGTGGGGTCACAGATACGGTCTTCAGCAGCATGGTATTATACAGTATAGTAGAGGGGGTCACAGATACGGTCTTCAGCAGCATGGTATTATACAGTATAGTAGAGAGGGGTCACAGATACGGTCTTCAGCAGCATGGTATTATACAGTATAGTAGAGGGGGGTCACAGATACGGTCTTCAGCAGCATGGTATTATACAGTATAGTAGAGTGGGGTCACAGATACGGTCTTCAGCAGCATGGTATTATACAGTATAGTAGAGGGGGGTCACAGATACGGTCTTCAGCAGCATGGTATTATACAGTATAGTAGAGTAGGGTCACGGCCAGGGTCTTCAGCAGCATGGTATTATACAGTATAGTAGAGGGGGGTCACAGATACGGTCTTCAGCAGCATGGTATTATACAGTATAGTAGAGTGGGGTCACAGATACGGTCTTCAGCAGCATGGTATTATACAGTATAGTAGAGTGGGGTCACAGATAGGGTCTTCAGCAGCATGGTATTATACAGTATAGTAGAGTGGGGTCACGGCCAGGGTCTTCAGCAGCATGGTATTATACAGTATAGTAGAGTGGGGTCACGGCCAGGGTCTTCAGCAAGAGATGCTGATAGTAAATGATCTTGACGGATAAAAAGGCATATTTAGGAGAGGGAGAAAAATGTGTATCTGTCTCATATCTGTGTGGCCAAAACGTTCATTGTCAATAAATCAGAACCACTATCTGTGGGTGCAATTGAGATGCACTCTACTCTCTCTTCTACACTGAATAACCTGAAAGCTATTAATTGTGCCTGGAAATAAATGACTGTGAGATAAAAAGGCAGTTCTGATTTGATTTGGGTAGGGATAAAAAAAATGCATGGAACCTTTACCAACTCTCTTCACAGAACAATCAAATTCTATATATTTCTTGAGTTTCTTTGCATGTGATGGATGTGTCAGTTATACCCTCTTCAGTTCAACTGTGTCAACCCTTTACACTATCCCTATGGGTTGATCTCTCCAATGTTCTCTGAGAACATACAAAAATGTGGTGCTATTCTCCATCTTGTCACAAGGTTTCTCGACATATGTCTGCTCAGTTGAGGACTTGAACCGAGGACAGGATCCGAAATATATATATGGATGAGTCCGCTCACGTCAAATATCCCCCTGTGGCACAAAGGCAATTGGGCGAATGGTTTTAGAAGGGATTGCGGGGCCACCAGGGGATCAACGTGATACTTTCAACTACTACTCTGCAGTCCCAAGCAAAGTCACCTGCATCCTATAGACTTCTATGGGGAAGAACAGATAGCCATGCAATAATGCACACTAGGCTTTGCAATTTGCGATAAGTGGGGTGGCTGCAGCATGATGCAATCTCAGCCCATTGTCATTTGGAGAACTCCATCCCTTAGAAAGGCTCTTTAGAAAACCGAAATGACACTGAGAAATCCATCTTATCTGATCCCTTTTACATTGCACTGCAGCGAGGCCTCTGTGAGAAAGGGAAGACATGTTGGGAGAATATTAAAGTCGTTCTGAATGAGCCTGGCCCTTTAAGCTACAGTCTATAGTCTCTGTGAGGCATCTCAGAATGAGAACATCGCTTTCTCTTCCCGCAGACCGGTATTGGGCCTTGCCTTGAATATTCATCACTTTTTTATCTATCTGGAATGTTCAGACAGACGGAACTTTGAGTACACACTCAATATGACAAAATCAGCTTCGTCACTCTGCTGACTTCATCTGGACAGAATGGGTAGGCTTAAAAAAACAGAGTTAAGGTGATAACCACAACCCATCCCTCAGAAAGTTGTCACTCGTCAAAACGAATGACAGAAATAATGTCTGAGGCAGAGGTAGCCTTGGATCTGAGCCGGGAGCTGGGAGGGGGCTGCGTTTGATTAAAGGCGTCAATTTGGCTTGTTTGTTTTGCATTCCGAATGAGTTGGTAGGGGACGGCGCATAAAGAATTTAGGTCCCATCACAGCTTTATCTGAGCCTGTATCTCTCTGGTACATTCTGCCATCTCCATTAGACACTGAAAGCCTGGGTGAGCAGGAGAGAGAGATGGTGAGATGGAAGGTGTGTAGTGGAACTAAAAGAGGTAGACTGAGAGGCAATGGAGATATGGTAGAGCAGGGCTCTCCAACTCTGTTCCTGGAGAGCTACCCTCCTGTAGGTTTTCACTCCAACTCTGTTCCTGGAGAGCTACCATCCTGTAGGTTTTCACTCCAACCCTGTTCCTGGAGAGCTACCATCCTGTAGGTTTTCACTCCAACTCTGTTCCTGGAGAGCTACCATCCTGTAGGTTTTCACTCCAACTCTGTTCCTGGAGAGCTACCATGCTGTAGGTTTTCACTCCAACCTTGTTCCTGGAGAGCTACCATCCTGTAGGTTTTCACTCCAACTCTGTTCCAGCTACCCTCCTGTGTTTCCTCCTCCAACTCCAACTCTGTTCCTGGAGAGCTACCATGCTGTAGGTTTTCACTTCAACCTTGTTCCTGGAGAGCTACCCTCCTGTAGGTTTTCACTCCAACCCTGTTCCTGGAGAGCTACCCACCTGTAGGTTTTCACTCCAACCCTGTTCCTGGAGAGCTACCCTCCTGTAGGTTTTAACTCCAACTCTGTTCCTGGAGAGCTAACATCCTGTAGGTTTTCACTCCAACCCTGTGTTGGATTTATTATGGATAAATGAATAAACAGTATCCCAATTTTCAATAGAATTGTAACTAAGTAAACTTATACTCTGTTTTATAAGTGATTAACAATATGAGTTCATAAGAAGGAATTGTGTGACATGGACAAGGAGTAATAAAAAGTTTAATGAACACCATTCCAACTAGGAATCAAACGAATGGGTTGTGGACTGTGAAAACAGATAAGGTCGTTAGCCTATGGTTGACCCTACAGAAACTTAGCTCTGGGGTTTTTAGATAAGGCAGTGAGTGCATTCCTAGGTTTTCTGTTAATTAAAACTGTCAGTTCAGTGGTGATCGATAATGTTGAGGGGTCAAAAGTTATCTGGGAGTGTGTTAGTAAGTTAGAATGAACTTTTCACCTTACTTTGTCCCGGTCGAGAGGAGGGGATTCTGTTAAAGCAATGAAATGACGTCATAATCTGTATATAAACTGCTGCACGTGATTAAGTGGTAGCGCGCTCCGAGAATAAATTCTATTACCTATTATTGAAAGACTGGTCTGCGTGTATTTTATGGAAACAAGAAATCTTACAAATTCTCATAAAATAGATGAAGGGCTTTCAATTGATGAAAGCACATTGGCATAATTAAATTACAGTAACACCCTGTTCCTGGAGAGCTACCCTCCTGTAGGGTTTAACTCCAACCCTGTTCCTGGAGAGCTACCCCCCACATAGGTTTTTAACTCCAACCCTGTTCCTGGAAAGCTACCATCCTGTAGGTTTTCACTCCAACCTTGTTCCTGGAGAGCTACCCTCCTGTAGGTTTTAACTCAAACCTTGTTCCTGGAGAGCTACCATGCTGTAGGTTTTAACTCAAACCTTGTTCCTGGAGAGCTACCATCCTGTAGGTTTTAACTCAAACCTTGTTCCTGGAGAGCTAGCATCCTGTAGGTTTTCACTCCAACCTTGTTCCTGGAGAGCTAGCATCCTGTAGGTTTTCACTCCAACCCTGTTCCTGGAGAGCTACCGTCCTGTAGGATTTCACTCCAACCCTCATCTAGCGCAATTGATTCTAATAATTAGCAGGTTGACAAACTGAATCAGGTTAGTTACAACTGGGGATGGAGTGAAAACCTACAGGAGGGTAGCTCTCCAGGAACAGTTTTGAAAACTCTTCAAAGAAAAATCCAGAAATATTTATTTTAAAAATGCTGAGGTGACACCGATCTAACATGAGGCAAATGGTATTTTGGGGTTATAATATGATTTGATAACCAAACGTTACACACTAGGGGGTCAAAGGGCGAGAACCAAGTGGACTTTATAGGACAGACAGAATTCACACACAACCAGGCCTTTGACCTGATGAGCGTATGGAGTTGCTGGTGATGAATTGAAACAAGACCAGTCTGTGTATGAGAGATGGGACTCTGCCTCTTTGCCACTGAAATATTAATACCCCAAGGCTTGCAGAAATAGCGCATTCAGAGTTTGTTTTCATGGGGGATGTTTATGCCAGGAATGAAAATGGCTTCCAATATTAAAGGTCAGACTTTCTATGGGGAACAATCTGTTTTTTTGAAGTGCTATTTTTTGTTCTGGCTTATCAGATCTGGCTATTCAGAGAAATGTGCTATGGATGGTATCTCTTGGCCTTCTCCCTAGCTGCATTCATCTGGGTGAATAGTCTCCAAGGACGAGCTGGCATTCACAGTCTGTCACGCAACCCATTCACTTCATCTCACCAAATGTCACGATACAGGTGGACAACAAAATGAACACATATGCAAACCCAGCCTGAAGTCAATTATGAGCCAAACACACTTCAGGGATTTTGAAGAATTTTGTGTTCAGAAAAAGGTATCCTCAGTTGAATTTGTTCGTTCATCGTATTCATTGACGTTTAGCTTAGTGACCCATGTATATTTATGAGTGTCACCCTCAAATTGAGTTCTGGCACAGAGATTAAATAGCAGATGATTACATTTGCATGCAGAAAACACATAGTTGAGAGGGCACGACTAATGCTACCTCCTAATTATAAGCTCATTCATGTCAGGTCAGTTCATTTGCACCAGGAAAATGGTCAACTTTACATGATTATGGCGTTATACTGGGCTTTGTAACATAAAAAGGGCTACAGCTAATTCTGAGGAACAGAGCATCAATCAGAACAGCTCTTACTGTTTATCAGGAATGGAGATTAATTTGGTGTCCACAACGTAAGAGAGTCAGGCAATAACATACAGTAGGTCAAGCACAGGAGATTGGTGGCATCTTAATTGGGGAGGACGGGCTCGTGGTAATGGCTGGAGCACTGAGGTCGAGTAAGTAGTTGACTTATTGAGCATCGGCCTCAACCCTATGAGGTTTATTAACCTTTGTTGTGAGAGGCAGTTGGAGATTCTACGTTCACTTCTCAAAAGGCATGAAGTGTGACAGTTCAACCGACGCAAAAAGCTGGCAGAAGATAAAAAACGAACTTGACAGGATTCCATCGACCCGTCTTTCAAAACATTTCATCTCTAGAGTATTGAATACGGGACACGATCAGTTTTCACTGCTCTCAGCATACCCAGCCAATGGTGTGATAAAATGTGCTAATCCACCCATTTTTAAGCATCAGCAGTTTAAAGACGCTCGGGTAAACATATTGAACTTTGAGACACGGAGTGCCTCTACCCCTCAACAAAAAAAATCTGCCTTAAAAAGTTGGGTTGATGTGGATTACTTAGCTCGCATTTCCATAATGGCATTGTGAGATGTATTGCTCATAAATATCCCCTCTCTCTGGTGGAGGTTTGGAGTGTGATTATGAGGGAACACAGGCAGTCTGATAACATCCCTCACCCGGCCGCTGAGAAACATTACAGAGATAAATGTAGTTTGATTAATGAGGCTCGAATCCAATGCTTTCTCAAGAAGGAATCTGCGGAACAAAAAGGCAATTATGGGCCCAGAGACAAAATTGAGGGAATTCGACAAATGGGACTCAAAAAAGCCGTTAGAGGAGGGAGCCTTCATCAACCAGCCTATCAACTGGGACACTTGTACAACTAATGCTATTAGACCAATGGTTCTTTTACAGGACTGACTGGATCCACGGTTTTTACTTGCAATGAGCTCTTTACTGCCAATACTACCTACAGAGCAGGCTATGCTGTGTAAATGTATTCTGTATAAAATCACATTGTGGCTCAGCTTATCCTTGAGCAAGGAGATTCTAATGACAGGAATATTGATGTCAGAATACACCAAAAGCCTTTTGTGAACACTACCTTTGCCCTGGTCATTATTAACTATGATTGTACTAATATACAATACTTACATTGCCAAATACCAAAATGTTGGTTCTGAAAAACGTTTACGTTAAATATAGAGTGAGCAATATACTATGGCATTTATCCTATGAAAACTCTCTACGTGAGCACATACAGTTGAAGTCGGAAGTTTACATACACCTTAGCCAAATACATTTAAACTCAGTTTTTCACAATTCCTGACAATAATCCTAGTAAGAATTCCCTGTCTTGGGTCAGTTAGGATCACAACATTATTTTAAGAATGTGAAATGTCAGAATAATGGTAGAGAGAATTATTTACTTCAGCTTTATTTCTTTCATCACATTCCCAGTGGGTCAGAAGTTTACATACACTCAATTAGTATTTGGTAGCATTGCCTTTAAATTGTTTAACTTGGGTCAAACGTTTCGGTTAGCCTTCAACAAGCTTCCGACAATAACTTGGGTTAATTTTGGCCCATTTCTCCTGACAGAGCTGGTGTAACTGACTCAGGTTTAGTGGCCTCCCTGCTCACACATGCTTTTTCAGTTCTGCCCACAAATTTTCTATGGGATTGAGGTCAGGGCTTTGTGATGGCCACTCCAATACCTTGACTTTGTTGTCCTTAATTAAGCCATGTTGCTACAACTTTGGAAGTATGCTTGGGGTCATTGTCCATTTGGAAGACTCATTTGCGACAAAGCTTTAACTTCCTGACTGATGTCTTGAGATGTTGCTTCAAAAGATCCACATCATTTTTGTGAAGTGCACCAGTCCCTCCTGCAGTAAAGCACCCCCATAACATGATGCTGCCACCCCCGTGCTTCAAGGTTGGGATGGTGTTCTTCGGCTTGCAAGCCTCACCCTTTTTCCTCCAAACATAATGATGTTCATTATGGCCAAACAGCTATATTTTTGTTTCATCAGACCAGAGGACATTTCTCCCAAAAATACGATCTTTGTCCCCATGTGCATTTGCAAACTGTAGTCTAGCTTTTTTATGGCGGTTTTGGAGCAGTGGCTTCTTCCTTGCTGAGCGGCCTTTCAGGTTATGTCAATATAGGACTTGTTTTACTGTGGATATAGATACTTTTGTACATGTTTCATCCAGCATCTTCACAAGGTACTTTCCTGTTGCTCTGGGATTGATTTGCACATTTCGCACCAAAGTACATTCATCTCTAGCTCCCAAGGATGAACCAGACTTGTGGAGGTCTACAATTTTTTTCCTGAGGTCTTGGCTGATTTCTTTTGATTTTCCCATGATGTCAAGCAAAGAGACACTGAGTTTGAAGGTAGGCCTTGAAATACATCCACAGGTACACCTCCAATTGACTCAAATGATGTCAATTAGCCTATCAGAAGCTTCTAAAGCCATGACATAATTTTCTGGAATTTTCCATGCTGTTTAAAGGCACAGTCAACTTAGTGTTTGCAGACTTCTGACCCACAGGAATTGTGATACAGTGAATTATAAGTGAAATAATCTGTCTGTAAACAATTGTTGGGAAAATGACTTTTGTCATGCACAAAGTTGATGTCCTAACCGACTTGCCAAAACTATAGTTTGTTAACAAGAAATTTGTGGAGTGGTTGAAAAACGAGTTTTAATGACTACAAGCTAAGTGTATGTAAGCTTCCGACTTCACCTGTATAAACAGCCTTAGGGGCTGTTGCTGCAGTAATCGTCCATGTGATGGGATCATTCTCAAATGAAACCTCATCTGGAGTTTCTCTCTCCGGACAGAAGATCAATCTAACACATCAGACATGTGAAGCAATCCTGACACACAGAGAGGGAGGCAGTGAAGGAGATCTTCTTTAAAAGAGAGATTAAAAGAGTGACGAGGTGGGGGGGTTTAAATCTTAATCAGGACTAGAGGTTAGCGTAAGAGAGATAAGGGGTGGAATAGGGGTGAGGATGAGGGTGATAAGGGGTGAAATAGTGGTGACGATGAGGAAGAGTATTGTTGAAATAGGGGTGAGGATGATGGAGATAATGGGTGAAACAGGAGTGAGGATGAGGGTGACAAGGGGTGAAATAGGGGTGAGGATGAGGGAGAGTAAGGTTGAAATAGGGGAGAGGATGAGGGTGATAAGGGGTGAATTAGGGCGACTAACTGTAAGTCGCTCTGGTTAACCTCTCTGCGAGTAAGGCTAGTTTCCTGAATTTCCGCCTGTCTGACGTGCCCAAAGTAAACTGCCTGTTCCTCGGGCCCAGAAGCTAGGATATGCATATAATTGGTAGGATTGGATAAAAAATGTCTGTCAGTATAATAGAACTGATATAGCAGGCGAAAACCTGAGTAAAATTGATCCGTAAAAAAAAATGTTGAGCTTGGAATGACTTCCAATGCAATGCTAT
The DNA here is from genome assembly GCF_018296145.1 of Oncorhynchus tshawytscha. NCBI lineage: Eukaryota > Metazoa > Chordata > Actinopteri > Salmoniformes > Salmonidae > Oncorhynchus > Oncorhynchus tshawytscha. Next base: position 417,088 of record NW_024609808.1, read on the forward strand.
TGAAAGATCTTATTTCCGCCTTCCAGACTGCAGTTCCTATGGCTTCCACTAGATGTCAACGGTCTTTATACAAGGTTTAAGACTTGTTTTTTTGAAAAATTAAGTATTTGTTGTCGTTCCAAGATGAGCACCAGGGCAAAAGTAGTATTTTTTCAAGCGTGAATGTGGGCGCACTCTTCGTTCTTTTCCTTTGCTATTGAACATACTATTCTCCGTCTGAAATATTATCCTTTATTTAGATATTAGACAATTAATAAAAAACATAGTTTGGACGAACTTTGCTGGTAACATTTTGGAATCCTTTGTATGCATGTTGAAAGACTGGATTGTTGAATTCGTTTTTGGGATATAAAGAAGGACTTTATTGAACAAAACGACCATTCATTGTGTAGCTGGGACCCTCGGGATTGCAACCAGAGAAATATCTCCAAAGTTAAGTGATTTATTTTATCGCTATTTATGATTTTGTGTTGCTAGTGCTGGTTTGAAAGATATGTTGACATGGGGCTGTCCTCAGACAATCAAAATTTATGCTTTCGCCGTAAAGCCTTTTTGAATGTTTAATAATGTTTGTTTAATGAATAATGAATGTTTAATATTACGATTTTGTATTCCGATTTCACCGGATTTTGTCGAATTTGATCCCGCTAGCGATCTTCGCGCTAAGAGGATAAGAGTGTCTGATAAATGACTAACACGTAATTGAAGGCACTGTATATGGTTCAGCAAGTTGTTGTCTTTACACCTTGAGAACTACACTGTTCGCTCACAAGTTTCTCTCTCTTTTCTCTTTCTCTGGTCTTGAGGTGTGACTGATGATCTTTGAGAGAGCTGGAAATGGAAAGGTTGTCTTACCTGGTTGAAGGTCAGTGGACGGGATGGGAATGGAAAGGTTACCTTACCTGGTTGAAGGTCAGTGGACGGAATGGGAATGGAAAAGTTACCTGGCTGAAGGTCAGTGGACGGATGGGGAATGGAAAGGTTACCTGGTTGAAGGTCAGTGGATGAGATGGGGAATGGAAAGGTTATCTGGTTGAAGGTCAGTGGATGAGATAGGAATGGAAATGTTAACTTGTTGAAGGTCAGTGGACGGGATGGGGAATGGGGTGGTCAAAGCCCCTCATATGCAGTGTCAAGGCCCCTCATATGCAGATGAGTGTCTGATGAATCCAACGTCTCAGATGAATGGGATGATGAGAACACACACACACAACACACACACATGCATGCACAGGCACACATACACACACAGAGTTGACAAACAGACGCCCACGCGCACGTACACACACACACACACCATGTAAATGAGATGTGAGACACAGAACAGGGAGATGGGTCTCTGTATGTTAGCAGGGCCATCACACATGGATGATTTCCTGAACACTTACTACATGTACAGTAGAGTTTCTAGTCTAGACATAAGGCAACTCTGAACATATGATGTTAAGGTGAAAACAACATAAGACAAACAGACCAGGAGAGAAGACATGAGTTTAGTCCATGCAAGCAGCACAACCACCATCGGGAATATTACTTCATTCTGTTACCATGACGATGTATCATTTACACAAGAGAATGTGTGATTGTGTGAGTGAGAGAAAGAGTCGGTGGGAAGCAACTAAATGTGTTCCATTTAAAAACCTCCCAGACACTTAGACACACAGTGTGAGCCATTCGTTAAACAGCAAGCTGCCACACAGCAGAAGAAGGTACTGTGAGAACAAAACACACTTCGCCTCAGTAGAAGGTCACTGTTCAACATCTGTTCAAAAGACAAAAGCCATGTTATGTCAATGAAGGTGAAAATGACAGTGGCGATGATGATGATGATGATGACTCATGTTAATGAAGGAGAGAGAAAGACTCAACAACCCAAAACACCCTAAGAACACCTGCAGAGCCAACTTCAAAGGCAAATAATGTCAATCAACTGCCAGCCGAGGCCAATCCACAAAAAAACAGCCATAACAAACAAACAATCCCAGATGAACCAAATCAACAACAGCCTCAACAGACAAAACAAACAGCCTTGACCTCAGACAGAACCTCAACAAACGACCACAAAGACCACAAGACATACAGTACAACCCAAGCCGAGCCCCCCTCTCCCCTACCCCCGCCCATATCACACCGTCCCCCCCCCACACACCCTACCTGCTTGTTTTTGAGGTCGAGCGAGAGCTCGTAGTCGGAGGTGGCGGAGTGCGAGCAGGCCCCGTTGCGCTGCACCCTCATGGGGGAAGCTGTGTGGTGCAGGCTGGCCCTCCTCCCCGCCGCTCCCCCCCGGGCCTCTGCCCCATCCTCCTCCTCCTCCACCTCAGCCTCTACTGCTGCCTCCCCCTCATGCTGCTGCTCCTGCTGCGAATCCACCAACTCTTTCTGCTTTATCTCCTCCTTCTCCTTATCTCCTCGCTCTCCCTCCTCCTGCTCGAGGTCCCCTCCGCTTGGTGAGCGGGAGGCTGCGGGGGTGACCTCCTGCTGTGTTTCGCCCACGCTCGTGCCCTCGGGTTTAGGCTGAGGCTGGGGTTCAGGTTGGGGCTGGGCTTGGAGCTCAGGCTGCTGGGGTTGGACCTGGGGCTGGAGCTCCCCTTCTCCCTGTCTCTTTCCCTCCTCACCTGAGGGTGAGTCTGGAGGAAGGTCGTCGCTGCAGAAAGGAGGAGAAAACGGCAGAGTGAGGGTTCTGCTTCCTGCTGGCTGACCTTTGACCTCTTCTCCAGGCTGGCTGGCTGGGTCGTAGTAGGGGGTTTGACCTCTGTGTGAACCTCTCTCTGTGTCTCTGGTGATACGAGGTGTGTGCAGGGTCAGAAGAACAGGAGTCTGTCAGTTTGTCTGTGTGTCAGCAGAGGCTGTCCGGTATAGACAGCACAAGCACAGAACAGAGGACACTATACGACCACAGTGCATTTCAGTTTCAGTATTCAAAAGAGGACAGACACACTGCATCAACACCACACAGAGGAGTTATTATGAGGACACACCAAGAACAACTTTGGGGGAATCCGACAGCGACACACAGACATGGGATACAGTCATGCAGCTACAGGGTAAGTACAGGCCTAGACTGCCTTCACAGGGGCAGCCTGAGGTGTATGTGTGTGTGTGTGTGTGTGCGTGTGTGTGTGCGTGTGTGTGTGCTTGCATTAGCAAGTGTGGGATAGCACGTGTGTGCACCCGTGATAGTGTGTGTGCGTACAAGCGTGTGTGTGTGTTGGCTTTTAGAAAGTGAATGGGGATGTCCGTGAAGTGTGATCTGCCGTGGGCATTGCACTGTACACAGGACCACAGCATACTGTAGCTACTGTTGTGTTGTTGGGGACTCTGGGACTGTCACAGTGTTTGATGGAGTGACTGGCAGAGAGGGGACTCAGCTGTCAGCAGGGTGGCTAGTGTCTGATATTACTCTGCGACCATGAGGCTCTCTGTCTTACTCTGTTGCTCCTCCCCTCTTCCTCTCTACTCTGCTGGCCGTTTCTGTATGACCATCACTCTGTTCTTCCCCTTCCTCTCTCATCTTCTCACAAATGCTGTCTAATCTTTCTTTAAAAAAAAAGTTGTACTTTTTAACCCTTTTTCACCCCAATTTCGTGATATCCAATTGGTAGTTACAGTCTTGTCCCATGGCTGCAACACCCGTACGGACTTGGGAGAGTTGAAGGTCGAGAGCCATGCGTCCTCCGAAACACGACCCTGCCAAGCTTGTTGACACACTGCTCGCTTAACTCGGAAGCCAATCTCACCAATGTGTAGGAGGAAACAGCGTACAACTGGTGACCGAAGTCAGCGTGCATGTGCCCAGTCCGCCACAAGGAGTCACTAGAGCGCGATGGGACAAGGACATCCCAGCTGGCCAAACCCACCCCTAACCCGGATGAAGCTGGGCCAATTGTGCGCCACCTCATGAGTCTCCCAGTTGCGGCCGGCTGCGACTCAGCCTGGGATCGAACCCGGGTCTGTTGTGACGCCTCTCTCTCTCTCTCCCTCACTTCCTTCTTGTGCTCTCCCCCGTCCTTCCCACTAGTCTACTTCCTCTCTTTATAACCCATCTCTCTCTCTCCACACCCCTCCCTCCTTACTTTCTAAACCTCAATCTCTCTCTCCGAATTGCCAAGGCCTGATAAAGCCTCTCACTGCCCCATAGTGGAGCCCAGAACCCCAGTGTTGCTGACAGACAATCTCCTATCACATCTCTGAAACTGACAGACTGATCACAGCACTCTAGCCACTACACAATATTACACAATATTACTGGTTCTCCAATGTCCAATGTGTGAGCCACAACAAGTAACGAGTCTGTCGGGAACTGCCAATAAAACATGTCTTGTCCTCTGATAGAAAAACAGAAATCCATGGTAAGTATGAGAAAAATAATAACTTAGATGTAACATAAAGTATGTTTCTATGGGAGTGTGAATGCAAGACAAAGAAGTGTTACTGTTCTCTTGATAAAACTTTTAAAGGTCGGCCTACATTTCTGAGGGAAAGTGACTAAGCGTGAACTCCATCGTGGCAGCTTTTCATGTCTTTATCTGAGTTGCTGAGCCACTTTAGTGTTCGAGATCTACGTCAGGCCAGATGATGATTGATGTATGACACGGCCTTCATTTCCCCCCGGTTTCAACTCTGAGAAGAGTTTTATGGAACTGAACCACATGATTCAGTTCTTTCGGAGAGAAGTTTAATGGAACTGAACCACATGATTCAGTTCTTTCGGAGAGAAGTTTAATGGAACTGAACCACATGATTCAGTTCTTTCCGAGAGAAGTTTAATGGAACTGAACCACATGATTCGGTTCTTTTGGAGAGAAGTTTAATGGAACTGAACCACATGATTCAGTTCTTTCGGAGAGAATTCTGTGCTACGTTTGGTTCTTCGTCTTCGTAGCTCTACGGTCGACAGTTTCAAGAACTTGAGGAGTTTTCATGGACACATGAAAGAGAGCAAGAGAAAGAGAGAAAAATATAAAGAGAGTGAGGAAGATAGATTTTGGTATGCTAGGTAGGCACACACAGGCATGTGTTAAAGGCATGTGTCCTTGGTGCTCCGCAGTACTGCAGGGATGTGTTGTATGTGTGTGTGTGTGTGTGTGTGAGTTTGTCTTTATTACTGTCCAGTATAATGTCCTTTAAAATGGTGGAATCCATCCTGGGGTTTCACAACACTCTCTGCTTAAAAGCTCTTGTTTAATGCACTATTAAAACAGTGCTGCAGAATGACCCCTGAATGTCTCTGAAATCTCGAGAATTCAGGCCATGTTTTGGAGCGATCGCATTTCCTCTTGGCTGTGACCGTAGTGAGCAAAAAATCTGAACATTTCAGCAAAACATATGCAGCGCCGCAAACGAGTACTGGAAGAGGAGATTCCCCCCGAGGGTGCTAAAACAGGGCTCTGCAGCGAGTACAGAGCTGCAGTCAAAACAGCATACTGTGGTGCCGCATCATCATCAAAGCAAGATGGAAAAATCTAGCTAATTCACCCAAACCTCAGAGATGAAGAAAATGAACACAGAGTGGGGGGACTGGAGTGCTGTGTGATGTGTGTCATGTCTGTGTGTGTGTGTGTGTGTGTGTGTGTGTGTGTGTGTGTGTGTGTGTGTGTGTGTGTGTGTATGTGTGTGTGTGTGTGTGTGTGTGTGTGTGTGTGCATGCGTGTATAAATGTATGTATGCATGTGTGTCTATGTATGTCTGCATGCAGCACAGTGCACTTGCTTACTTCTTCACTGTTCCAATGTTTGCGGACCTCTTCCTTGCCAATGCATTAACCCGAACACATTTTACCCACACGATCTATGCACAGTGCATTGCCAACAAAATCCCATTCTGTTTTCCTTTGTTCCTCACATACTGTAGGTCTCTACAACAGCTCTGCATTTTCACTGAACAGCTTGTGAGGCAGACAGAGAGTATCTTCATAAGGAAAGGACGTGTTCTCATAATGGAGCTGGCGTATGAATAATGGATGGAAAATAAAGCCTGGGCGCCTCGGCACTCAGCAGGTGTGCTTGGGCTTCAGGGGGTAAAATACATCCTGCCCGAGACGGGGAGTTATATTCTTGCAGGAAGAGTTTCCCTGTTTTTCTGTTGTCTTTTGTTGTCGTGACGAATCCAATCTCTCTTTCCTGTTGTTCGGCCCCTCAAAGAGTAAGAAAAGTACTTCTGATGATCATTGATATGGCATATTGATATCTAAAGAACCAGAGTAACAGAGGAAGGACATGGAGGGACTATAGTGTATACAACAGGGGCGATACAGTTTACAGGGGGAACAGGACAGACAGGTGTTGAGCAAACAGACAATGTATGTCGATGCCATGCAGCTACGGACAAACAGAAGATCACACAGTGAGACAGTGAGACAGAGGTGTTTGCTTGCATATGAAACCTCTTCACCTCCACTACTATATCTTTACCTCTTTACTTATTTTTTCTCTCCTTAATAATCCATCTCTCCTCTTAGCTCCCTCCCTCCCCCTCCCTCCCTCCTTCCCTCCAAATATATAATGCTCCCTGCCCCCTCGTCCCTCCCTCCCTCCCTCCCTCTCTCCCTCCCTCCTTCCCTCCAAATATATAATGCTCCCTGCCCCCTCCTCTCTCTCCCTCTCTCCCTCCCTCCCTCCCTCCTTCCCTCCAAATATATAATGCTCCCTCCCTCCCTCCCTCCAAATATATAATGCTCCCTGCCCCCTCCTCTCTCTCTCTCTCCCTCCCTCCCTGCCCGCCCCTCTCTCTTTCCCTCTCTCCCTCCATCCTTCCCTCCAAATATATAATGCTCCCTGCCCCCTCCTTTCTCTCTCTCTCTCCACTTGCCTCTGTCCCCCTTCCCTTCCTTCCCCTCCCTCCTTTCCTTCCCTTCCGCCACCCCCTCCTCCCTCCCTCCATATGCTAGTGGAGGCTCCTCAGAGGAGGAAGGACGGGTCCATCCTCCTCAGTGAAATTTCATAAAAATAAAAATAGTAAAACAAAAAAGTTATCATTTTTAGATAAAACTATACTAAATATATTCATATGTCATCAAATAATTAATTAAAACACACTTTTTGCAATGGTCAATAGTAACTTCAACAGTACTCTCTGGGGTAGCACCATGGTGTAGCCAGCTAGCTTCTGTCCTCCTCTGGGTACATTGACTTCAATACAAAACCTAGGAGGCTCATAGGCCTCACCTCCTTCCATAGACCTATATGGTAATCATGACTAGAGGTCGACCGATTAATCGGAATGGCCGATTAATTAGGGCCGATTTCAAGTTTTCATAACAATTGGAAATCTGTATTTTTGGACACCGATTTGGCCAATTTTTTATTATTTAAAAATATGTATTTTTTACACCTTTATTTATCCTTTATTTAACTAGGCAAGTCAGTTAAGAACACATTCTTATTTTCAATGACGGCCTAGGAACGGTGGGTTAACTGCCTTGTTAGCGGGGTGCGCGCTAATAGTGTTTCAAACGTCACTCACTGAGACTTGCAGTGGTTGTTCCGCTTGCTCTGCAAAGGCTGCGGCTTTTGTGGAGCGATGGGTAACGATGCTTCGAAGGTGGCTGTTGTCGATGTGTTCCTGGTTCGAGCCCAGGTAGGGGCGAGGAAAGGGACGGAAGCTATACTGTTACACTGGCAATACTAAAGTGCCTATAAGAACATCCAATAGTCAAAGGTATATGAAATACAAATTGTATAGAAAGAAATTGTCCTATAATTCCTATAACAACCTAAAACGTCTTACCTGGGAATATTGAAGAATCTTGTTAAAAGGAACCACCAGCTTTCATATGTTCTCATGTTCTGAGCAAGGAACCTAAACGTTAGCTTTTTTACATGGCACATATTGCACTTTTACTTTCTTCTCCAACACTTTGTTTTTGCATTATTTAAACCAAATTGAACATGTTTCATTTTATTTGAGGCTAAATTGATTTTATGATGTATTATATTGAGTTAAAATAAGTGTTCATTCAGTATTGTTGTAATTATCATTATTACAAAAACAACAACAAAAATAATCGTCCGATTAATCGGTATCGGCTTTTTTTGGTCCTCCAATATTCGGTATCGGCGTTGAAAAATGATAATCGGTCGACCTCTAATCATGACTACTTCCTGAGGATGACCTCCAATAAATCAAAGCTTTTGCAATATGAACTGACATGTTGTCCATCTGATCATAGGATTAGGATCAGAGAATTCATGATTTTTCAGTCTGATCAACTGTAGGCTACTAATAACAGTAGCTGCATACAGCCTATGTGCCCTGTCCATCTGGTCAGGGTAACTGATTGGTAATGTTATGTATTTATAGTCCATTTGTGTGTCAGGAGAAAATGTGAATGTGATCAAATTTGTTTTATATTCAAAATTGGACTGGTTAGGCTGCCTATATGTTTTCAACCCAAAATGATTAACTGGAATGAATCAGTCAACATAATAGTGTGAGTAAATGTTTTACAAGGCCTACAGTTGCATAGGCCTCCATGATGCCAACATGCATAAAGCAAGCTCAGACCTGTGAGATTTATTGTCTGTCAGTTGTTGTCTCTGTATCTGGGTAGAGGGAATCCCTCTCCTCATCTCCTCTAAATGTAATTCATATCATATAAGTATAAGGTTGCTGCAGTTTGACAGGGTTTTCATCCATGTGACCTGATTAAGAAAAACTGGTCCCATCATAGCCCTTATAAAACCTTTTACAATTGATGAATCACTGTCATACCTTATAAGGTCCAGAGGTTTCCTAAATAAGTTAACAGATAAGGAAAAATTCCAGGCCCCAGAGAGTAAAAATTGCCCCCCCCCCCTTAGGTTAAATAATTAGGCTTTGACGATTTTTGAAACACACTTTGTCGTCTCCGTGGATTCCATGCCTACACCGTGGGTCTCCCATCCTCATCAATTGTTCAAGTCACCAGCCTCCACTGCCATATCCATCATGTTCCCTGCCCCCTCCTCCATCTCTCTCCCTCCATTGTGGGCTAAGGAGATTGAGTGGTTCCAGGTGTCAGGGTGACTGACGGGGCAGAGCCAGGCCTTGGCTGTTGCCTGACACTCACTCTTCCCTCTCTCTCGGTATCCTCTCTCTCTCTCTCTCTCTCTCTCTCTCTCTCTCTCTCTCTAAGCTCCTCTCTCCCTCTCTCTCTCTCTAACCCCTCTCTCTACCCCCCCTCTCTCTCTCTCTAACCCCTCTCTCTAACCCCTCTCTCTCTCTCTCTCTCTCTAACCCTCTCTCTCTCTCTCTCCTCTCTCTCTCTCTCTCTCCCCTCTCTCTCTCCCTCTCTTTCTCTCTAACCCCTCTCTCTCCTCTCTCTCTCTCTCTCTAACCCTCTCTCTAACCCCCTCTCTCTCCCTCTCTCTCTCTCTAACCCCCTCTCTCTCTCTCTCTCTAACCCCCTCTCTCCACCCCTCTCTCTAACCCCTCTCTCTCTCTCTCTCTAACCCCTCTCTCTCTCTCTCTCTAACCCCTCTCTCTCCCTCTCTCTAACCCCTCTCTCTACCCCCCTCTCTCTCTTTCTCTTCTTCTCTCTCATGCTCTCTCCTCTCTTTCCTTATCGTCTCTATCTCTTTCCCTCTTCCATTTCTCTCTCTCTTCCCTTTTTCTCTCAGCCAGGAGACAGACAAGTGCAGCCAGCCTCCGTTGCATTGCCATTAGGATGTAATTACAGTGCTGACGGCTCGCGCTCAACAGTGACCGCTAACGCCTGTAGGGCGACCGAGCCTGTTAAAGCCAGGTTGGTTGATGGTTGCTTGTCTGCATTGTGTTTGGTTAGCTGCAATAGTGTTGCAGCAGTTTCCTTTCATGGTGACATCAAAGTGTTGGCTACCCGGGATTGGGGTTTATTATTATTTACTACTGCATTGTCCATCCTCTTCGCTGACTTTACTGTATACTGCTGTTGCTGCATTAAAGGGAAGTTTCAGCTTATATGCTCCTTGTTTTCATGGCACCATGCATACAGAGCGTTTTAGTATGTTTGACACACGCAAAATGATGTGTTTTTAAAGGAACGTGTGTCCTTGGCGCTGTGCAGTATTGTAGGGATGTGATGTGTGTGTGGCTTTCTGTTGTGTGTGTGTGTGTGTGTGTGTGTGTGTGTGTGTGTGTGTGTGTGTGCGTGCGTGCGTGCCTGTCTGCATGTGGTTGTCATGTGTGTGAGTCATATATTACTGTAAGTGTGTGTGTGTATTTGTGTGAGTGTAATTCTGTATATATATTTCTGTGTGTGTGTGCATGTGAGTGTAGATTTCTGTGTGTGTGTGTGTTTCTCTCTCTGTGTGTGTGTGTTTCTCTCTGTGTGTGTGTGTGTGTGTTTCTCTCTCTGTGTGTGTGTGTGTGTGTGTTTCTCTCTGTGTGTGTGTGTTTCTCTCTCTCTGTGTGTGTTTCTCTGTGTGTGTGTGTGTTTTTCTCTCTGTGTGTGTGTGTGTGTGTTTCTCTCTCTCTGTGTGTGTGTGTTAGCATGCACAGGCCTCCCTGCTGTTTCCCGTTGCCCCCGTATTGTGACACACCAGTTCCCTGCCGAAGGAGAGAGAACAATCTCTTTAATGACCCCCCTCCTCCCACTCCCACAGTGTGAAACATTAACTACTCTCACGCTTCAGGCATCGCGGGCTCAAAAACTAAACATAATGATTATTAATTCATATCAAAATTCTTTTTTCTTCTTCTTCCTGGAGTGTTTGAGTAGGGATGAGGCCCTATGAGTCTAGAATCGCTTTTAGAGAAACCTTCAACTCTAAACACTTCATGGTACACAGAAGGCAGTCCCAGAGCTCTCTAGGTCCCGCGGCCATCTCGATTTGATGCTAAAGAGCCCCCTGTGTCCTAGTGTGTTGTGGTAGCACGCTGTTTCGCTCCCGTCCTGGTTTGTCAGATTCATATGAGTAGGATTTTAGTCATGACACCCCCCTGAGAGAGAATTCTGAACCTGAATGTTTCCCTGACGACAGTTAGGTCACTTTGACGTTCTTCCTTCTTCGCTGGTATCGCTACGATAAACAACTCAGTTTCTGCAGTGTCATCAGCAGCAAACAACCAACAGAGATAGATTAGATATCTGGGCTCATGGCCAGAGGGTTTCAGGGTTCAGATCCCAGATGGGATCATCGCCATGGAGACACAGAAAAAGGGCAACCTTTTGAAAGCCACATGGATGGCAAATTAGCCCCCCTGCCCCCATGTATGCTAAATCCATGCCTGAGCCCAAAAAAATAAAAGTGTTGTTTGTTTCTTGTTGTGATGCTGTGCCCTGTTTACAGTTTGCTTACTGTAGCTAGTGTACACCACCTATACCTTACTGTACTGTAGCTAGTGTACACCACCTATACCTTACTGTACTGTAGCTAGTGTACACCACCTATACCTTACTGTACTGTAGCTAGTGTACACCACCTATACCTTACTGTAGCTAGTGTACACCACCTATACCTTACTGTAGCTAGTGTACACCACTTGTACCTTACTGTAGCTAGTGTACACCACCTATACCTTACTGTACTGTAGCTAGTGTACACCACCTATACCTTACTGTACTGTAGCTAGTGTACACCACCTATACCTTACTGTACTGTAGCTAGTGTACACCACCTATACTTTACTGTAGCTAGTGTACACCACCTGTACCTTACTGTAGCTAGTGTACACCACCTATACCTTACTGTACTGTAGCTAGTGTACACCACCTATACTTTACTGTAGCTAGTGTACACCACCTATACCTTACTGTAGCTAGTGTATACCACCTATACCTTACTGTACTGTAGCTAGTGTACACCACCTATACCTTACTGTACTGTAGCTAGTGTACACCACCTGTACCTTACTGTACTGTAGCTAGTGCTACACCACCTGTACCTTACTACTGTAGCTAGTGTACACCACCACCTTACTGTAGCTTACTGTAGCTAGTGTACACCACCTGTACCTTACTGTAGCTAGTGTACACCACCTGTACCTTACTAGTACTGTAGCTAGTGTACACCACCTGTACCACTGTACTGTAGCTAGTGTACACCACCTGTACCTTACTGTACTGTAGCTAGTGTACACCACCTGTACCTTACTGTAGCTAGTGTACACCACCTGTACCTTACTGTAGCTAGTGTGCACCACCTGTACCTTACTGTAGCTAGTGTACACCACCTATACCTTACTGTACTGTAGCTAGTGTACACCACCACCACCTATACCACCTACCTTACTGTAGCTAGTGTACACCACCTGTACCTTACTGTAGCTAGTGTACACCACCTGTATACCTTACTGTAGCTAGTGTACTAGCTGTGTACACCACTGTAGCTAGTGTACACCACCTATACCTTACTGTACTGTAGCTAGTGTACACCACCTATACCTTACTGTAGCTAGTGTACACCACCTGTAGCTAGTGTACACCACCTGTACTGTAGCTAGTGTACACCACCTATACTTTACTGTAGCTAGTGTACACCACCTGTACCTTACTGTACTGTAGCTAGTGTACACCACCTATACCTTACTGTACTGTAGCTAGTGTACACCACCTATACCTAGTGTACTGTACTGTAGCTAGTGTACACCACCTATACCTTACTGTACTGTAGCTAGTGTACACCACCACCTATACCTTACTGTAGCTAGTGTACACCACCTATACCTTACTGTAGCTAGTGTACACCACCTGTACTGTAGCTAGTGTACACCACCTGTAGCTAGTGTACACCACCTGTACCTTACTGTAGCTAGTGTACACCACCACCTGTACTGTAGCTAGTGTACACCACCTATACCTTACTGTAGCTAGTGTACACCACCTGTACCTTACTGTAGCTAGTGTACACCACCTGTACCTTAGCTAGTGTACACCACCTATACCTTACTGTAGCTAGTGTACACCACCTATACCTTACTGTAGCTAGTGTACACCACCTATACCTTAGCTAGTGTACACCACCTATACCTGTAGCTAGTGTACACCACCTATACCTTACTGTAGCTAGTGTACACCACCTATACCTTACTGTAGCTAGTGTACACCACTTGTACCTTACTGTAGCTAGTGTACACCACCTATACCTTACTGTACTGTAGCTAGTGTACACCACCTATACCTTACTGTACTGTAGCTAGTGTACACCACCTATACCTTACTGTACTAGTGTAGCTAGTGTACACCACCTATACCTGTAGCTAGTGTACACCACCTATACTGTAGCTAGTGTACACCACCTATACCTTACTGTAGCTAGTGTACACCACCTATACCTTACTGTAGCTAGTGTACACCACCTATACCTTACTGTAGCTAGTGTACACCACATATACCTTACTGTAGCTAGTGTACACCAGCTAGTGTACACCACCTATACCTTACTGTACTGTAGCTAGTGTACACCACCTATACTTTACTGTAGCTAGTGTACACCACCTATACCTTACTGTAGCTAGTGTACACCACCTATACCTTACTGTACTGTAGCTAGTGTACACCACCTATACCTTACTGTAGCTAGTGTACACCACCTATACCTTACTGTAGCTAGTGTACACCACCTATACCTTACTGTAGCTAGTGTACACCACCTATACCTTACTGTAGCTAGTGTACACCACTTGTACCTTACTGTAGCTAGTGTACACCACCTATACCTTACTGTAGCTAGTGTACACCACCTACCTTACTGTAGCTAGTGTACACCACCTATACCTTAGCTAGTGTACACCACCTATACCTTACTGTACTGTAGCTAGTGTACACCACCTATACCTGTAGCTAGTGTACACCACTGTACCTACTGTAGCTAGTGTACACCACCTATACCTTACTGTAGCTAGTGTACACCACCTATACCTTACTGTACTGTAGCTAGTGTACACCACCTATACCTTACTGTACTGTAGCTAGTGTACACCACCTACACCACCTATACCTTACTGTACTGTAGCTAGTGTACACCACCTATACTTACTGTAGCTAGTGTACCACCTACCTTACTGTGCTAGTGTACACCACCTATACCTTACTTACTGTAGCTAGTGTACACCACCTATACCTTACTGTAGCTAGTGTACACCACCTATACTGTACTGTACTGTAGCTAGTGTACACCTTACTGTAGCTAGTGTACACCACCTATACTTACTGTAGCTAGTGTACACCACCTATACCTTACTGTAGCTAGTGTACACCACCTATACTTACTTACTGTAGCTAGTGTACACCACCTATACCTTACTGTAGCTAGTGTACACCACATATACCTTACTGTAGCTAGTGTACACCACATATACCTTACTGTAGCTAGTGTACACCACCTATTATACCTGTACTGTAGCTAGTGTACACCACCTATACCTTACTGTACTGTAGCTAGTGTACACCACCTATACCTTACTGTACTGTAGCTAGTGTACACCACCTATACCTTACTGTACTGTAGCTAGTGTACACCACCTATACTTTACTGTAGCTAGTGTACACCACCTGTACATTACTGTAGCTAGTGTACACCACCTATACCCTACTGTACTGTAACTAGTGTACACCACCTGTACTGTAACTAGTGTACCTTACTGCACTGTAGCTAGTGTACACCACCTGTACCTTATTGTACTGTAGCTAGTGTACACCACATATACCTTACTGTAGCTAGTGTACACCACCTATACCTTACTGTAGCTAGTGTACACCACCTATACCTTACTGTAGCTAGTGTACACCACCTATACCTTATTGTAGCTAGTGTACACCACATATACCTTATTGTAGCTAGTGTACACCACATATACCTTATTGTAGCTAGTGTACACCACCTATACCTTATTGTAGCTAGTGTACACCACCTATACCTTATTGTAGCTAGTGTACACCACATATACCTTATTGTAGCTAGTGTACACCACATATACCTTATTGTAGCTAGTGTACCCTCCACCTATACCCTAGCTAGTGTACACCACCCTTTGTAGCTAGTGTACACCACCTATACCTTATTGTAGCTAGTGTACACCACCTATACCTTATTGTAGCTAGTGTACACCACCTATACCTTATTGTACTGTAGCTAGTGTACACCACATATACCTTACTGTAGCTAGTGTACACCACCTATACCTTACTGTAGCTAGTGTACACCACCTATACCTTACTGTAGCTAGTGTACACCACCTATAACTTACTGTAGCTAGTGTACACCACATATACCTTATTGTAGCTAGTGTACTCCACCTATACCTTACCAAAGCTAGTGTACACCACATATACGTTATTGTAGCTAGTGTACACCACCTATACCTTATTGTAGCTAGTGTACACCACATATACCTTATTGTAGCTAGTGTACACCACATATACCTTATTGTAGCTAGTGTACACCACATATACCTTATTGTAGCTAGTGTACACCACATATACCTTATTGTAGCTAGTGTACACCACCTATACCTTATTGTAGCTAGTGTACACCACATATACCTTATTGTAGCTAGTGTACACCACCTATACCTTATTGTAGCTAGTGTACACCACTATACCCTAGTGTACCTTAGCTAGTGTACACCACCTATACCTTATTGTAACTAGTGTACACCACCTATACCTTATTGTAGCTAGTGTACACCACCTATACCTTATTGTAGCTGTGTACACCACCTAGCTAGTAGTGTACACCACCTATACCTTATTGTAGCTAGTGTACACCACCTATACCTTAGCTTGTACACCACTATACCTTAGCTAGTGTACACCACTATACCTTATTGTACTAGTGTACACCACCTTATTGTAGCTAGTGTACACCACCTATACCTTATTGTAGCTAGTGTACACCACCTATACCTTATTGTAGCTAGTGTACACCACCTATATTGTAGCTAGTTACACCACCATTGTAGCTAGTGTACACCACCATATACCTTATTGTAGCTAGTGTACACCACCTATACCTTATTGTAGCTAGTGTACACCACCTATACCTTATTGTAGCTAGTGTACACCAGAAATACCTATACCTTATTCTAGCTAGTGTACACCACATATACCTTATTGTAGCTAGTGTGCCACAGAAATACCTATACCTTATTGTAGCTAGTGTACACCACCTATACCTTATTGTAGCTAGTGTACACACCTATACCTTATTTTAGCTAGTGTACACCACATTATACCTTATTGTACAGTTACACGACCTATACCTTATTGTAGCTAGTGTACAGTCCACCTATACCTTATTGTAGCTAGTGTAAACGACCTATACCTTATTGTCAGCTAGTGTCACAGGGAACCTATACCTTATTGTAGCTAGTGTACACCACACTATACCTTATTGTAGCTAGTGTAACACTGACATATACCTTATTGTAGCTAGTGTACACCACCTAATCAACCTTATTGAGCTAGTGTACACCACTGTATACCTTACTGTAGCTAGTGTACACCACCTTTCTATCCCCCAACCTCATTGTCAGCTAGTGTACAACCTATAGTGCACTGGGATTCTAGCTAGTGTACATGGGACCTATACCTTATTGTAGCTAGTGTACACCACCTATACCTTGTTGCCTAGCTAGTGTTAGAATGTGTGACCTATACTTTTGCATTATTAAGAATGAGCTAGTGTACAAGACCTATACCTTACTGTAGCTAGTGTACACCACCTATACTTATTGAGTTGAGTGTACAAGACCTATACCTTATTTGACAAGCTAGTGTACACCCAGGAGATCAATACCTTATTGTAGCTAGTGTACAAACCACATATACCTATTGTAGCTTATTGGAGTGTACATATTGAGTTGAGAAAAGAACTTTATAGAGAGAGTTGAAGAGATCCCTTTGTATTGTACACACACCTATACCTTATTGTAGCTAGTGTACATGACTACGGCAAGCTGCCAGTGACAAAAGCCCACATATACCTTATTCACAAAGCTACACACACACACACAACAGAGACACGCACTCTCTCACAGAGACAATGACAGACATGACACACATACAAAACCACACAATACAAAAAAACCACTGAAACACACACAATGTAAAAATGAGACAGTTCACCCAGATGTATCTGACTGCATGGGCGTTCTCTTTCTGAAACACCACACCTTTACGCAGCACGTAAAGTGTTGGTCACACCAGCCTTCGCTTTGGCTCCCCCTCCTGTCCATCTCAAGCGTTCGTCATCGCTGCTGCCGCACCTACTGCTGGCAAACGCCCTTCACTCATCAACCATCATTACACACACCTGGTTCCAATCCCCACTCTGTCACTGTATATATACTCCCTCTGCCATTTGTCTTTGTCGTCTTTGTAATGTTACTTGTTTTCCAGAGAGGAATCTCCCCGACTATTTCCTGAGTACTTTTTTGAGCACATCAGCGTTTGGGTTTCGTCCCGCTTTGATCTATGGTGCTTAAATACATTCAGTAAAATCTGCTACTGCCTCCTGGCTACTCTTCTCTACACCTGTGATAGAATGACCGACCCAAGAGGACAGGAAGCAGCAGGACATCCCAACCTCTCCGATATAGGAGAGATGCTCCACCACCACGCCTCGTGCCTGGAGCACCTCCAGGTTGCCATGGACGAGGTGATCCGGACCGTATGCCAGCTGCAGGCTTCCCTCACAGTTGTTCACAACCACCATGAACACATCACTTTCCTCATCTTAGACTCTCCCTCACACTCCGTAGTTTTAGGTTTCCCCTGGTTACAGTTGCACAACCCCAGGATATCGTGGACAGAGAGGAGGTTGTTGGGTTGGTCGTAGGAGTGTCAGGGGAGGTGTCTCTCTGTGTCCATCTGTGCCACCTGCGTGAAAAGTCCGGACCAGGCCACCCACGTCCCTATCCCGGAGGAATACCGGGACCTACAGGTGGCTTTTTCGAAGACTCATCACCCATGGGACTGCACTATCAACCTACTGCCTGGTTCTACCTTCCCGCGGGGGCACATCTACCCACTCTCGCATGCAGAGACCGAAGCCATGGAGGTCTACGTCCAGGAGGCTCTGGCCCTAGGATTCCTCCATCCGTCCACCTCTCCGGGCTCCTCCACCTTCTTTTTTGTGAAGAAGAAGGACGGAGGTCTCCACCCGTGTATCGATTATCGGACACTGAATAAGGCAACTGTTCAATTCAGTTATCCCCTGCCTCTCATACCCACTGTGATCGAACAGATGCACAGTGCTCAGCACTTTACCAAATTGGATTTACACAGTGCCTACAACCGGGTGTGCATCAGAGAGAGGGATGAATGGGTAATTCCCTACGGCCTGACAAATGCACCGGTGTTTCTATCCTTCATTAACAAGGTTAGAGACATGTTGGGTCGCTGTATAGTGGTGTACATAGATGACATCTTGGTGTACTCCACTACACGCAAGCAACATGTCTCTCATGTCAGGTCCGTTTTGGAGAGGCTGATAGGGCATCGCCTGTACGCCAAGGTGGAGAAGTGCCTTTTCTTCCAGCAGGCAGTCTCCTTCCTGGGCTATCGGATACCCACAGCGATAGTGGAGATGGAAGAGCAGAGGGTCGGAGCTGAAATAAAAGATTCCGCACAAAAAGCATTTTCTCTCAAATTTAGTGAGCATTTCTCCTTTGCCAAGGTAATCCATCCACCTGACAGATGTGGCATATCAAGAAGCAGATTAAACAGCATGATCATTACACAGGTACACCTTGTGCTGGGGACAAAAAAGGCCACTCTAATATGTGCAGTTTTGTCACACAACACAATGCCACAGATGTCTCAAGATCTAAGGAGAGTGTGCAATTGGCATGCTGACTGCAGGAATGTCCACCAGATCTGTTGCCAGAGACTTTAAATGTCCATTTCTCTACCATGAGCCGCCTCCAACATTGTTTAAGAGGATTTGGCAATACATCCAACAGGACTCACAACCGCAGAGCACGTGTAACCATGCCAGCCCAGGACCTCCACATTTGGCTTCTTCACCTGCGGGATCGTCTGAGACCAGCCACCCAGACAGCTGATGAAACTGTGGGTTTGAACAACCAAAGAACTGTCAGAAACTGTCTCAGTGAAGCTTATCTGCGTGCTCGTCGTCCTCACCAGGGTCTTGACCTGACTGCAGTTCAGCGTCGTAACCGACTTCAGTGGGCAAATGCTCACCTTCGATGGACACTGTCACGCTGCAAAAGTGTGCTCTTCACGGATGAATCCCGATTTCAACTCTATTGGGCAGATGGCAGACAGCGTGTATGGCGTTGTGTGGGCAAGTGGTTTGCTGATGTCAATGTTGTGAACAGAGTGCCCCATGGTGGTGGTGGGGTTACGGTATGGGCAGGCATACGCTACGGACAACGAACACAATTGCATTTGAATGCACAGAGATACCGTGACAAGATCCTGAGGCCCATTGTTGTACCATTCATCCTCTGCCATCACCTCCTGTTTCAGCATGATAATGCACAGACCCATGTCACAAGGATCTGTACACAATTTCTGGAAGCTGAAAATGTCCCAGTTCTTCCATGGCCTGCATTCTCACCACACATGTCACCTGTTGAGCACGTTTGGGATGCTCTGGATCTACGTGTACGACAGTGTGTTCCAGTTCCCACCAATATCCAGCAACTTCGCACAGCCAGTGGGACAACAGGTGGGACAACATTCCAGTGATCACAATCAACAGCCTGATAAATGTGAATGTATGTGAAGGAGATGTGTTGTGCTGCGTGAGGCAAATGGTGGTCACACCAGATACTGACTGGTTTAATGATCCAGGCCCCTACCTTTTCTGTTAAGGTATAAGTGACCAACAGATGCATATCTGTATCCCCAGTCATGTAAAATCCATAGATTAGGGCCTAATGAATTTATTTACATTGACTGATTTCCTTTTATGATCTGTAAGTCAGTAAGAACTTTGAAAATGTCACATGCTGCGTTTACAGTAAACCACCATAAACCAAACATAGACCAACCACAGACCACCTCCACTGCTCCAATCTCCAAGCCCCCCTATGAGTCTCCCCGACCCAGGTCAGGTGCAGCGAAGCTGGGCTAGAGGTGGCTTTGATTCTCCCTCTTTGATTTGATGGATACAGCTCATTACAGTAATTCCATACCCAGCACCCACACTAGTAACTAGAGGCCTGCACCAAGCGCTCAGTCAGCCTGCGACACTGATCAATTCATTCAGCATATAAATCAAGAGACCAACACCCACCCTGATTACGTTAGACAGCCATCTAGCCATTAACCCCAGGATCCTGTATCCCATTTAGTGTTGACACCTCCGTCCGCTCTGATGATGTCAGGGAGATTGATTTGTCCACAGAAAAGGCTGAGGTGTAAAAGGATGTGGGTAAAATAATTAAGCAGCTGGACAATGATGTTGAGTGTTGATGCGATGGGGTTAGGGGGTGAAGCGAGTGTGTGTGTATGCGCGTGTGTGTGTGAATGTGAGAGTGAGAGTTGGGCTGTGTGTGTGCGTACGTGCGCCCATCACATCTAGAACGGAATTAATTCCGTCACAAATCTCTTTGGAAGGATCAGAGTTCAGCAAAATGTCATTACACAACGTGTCTATCCTTCTCTCTTTAGACATCGATCAGATTTCTCATCATCACAATGTTCCCTATACAAGACGACAAGTTGACTCTCTCTTCCCATTCTCCATTCAGACAAGGTGAAGGTCATCTAGCTTAGCCACGTAGCATCTTTCCTAGTCCCTGTCCTAGTCACCGCAGGCAGTTATCATGTGAGACCAGGTGGAGCTCTGAGCACGTTATATAACCTCTGGGGCCCAAATGCACATTCTCCGCCATATCTCTCTGAGCTCTGACATGGAACGGACAAAGGCATAGCAGCAGAGACATGTTTAAATCAGGAGGGAGACAGAGAGAGTCACATTCAGAGACACTATTCGGTTTGCCTTGTTATTTTCTTCCCATCTGAATATGACGTCTTATGAAGGCCTGTGACACAGCCAAAGAGGACAAGAGGACGTATTCTACTCGTTGGGGCAATTTGGTCATCTGGATATGACATCCTCCGAAAGATATGATAGGTAGGGTAAAACGTGGTCCATAACCACAAAGTACACAACCAAAGAGAACAGGATGTACTCAAGAGTCAGACCTACTCACTAAGCAACGACAATACTCAACAAATCAATAGAGCCTAAGTAACAATGCAGAACCCCTCTTGGGAACAGATGGACTCTCCTGTGTGGAATCACAATGAAGGATGGGACATTCTATTGTGCAGAAAATGGGGGAAGGGAAGTTGAGAATCTATTGTCATGGGCAGTCTTCAACAGGAAGGTTGAATGAAGGTCATTAGGCCTATACTGTATGCATGATGTGATCCACACGTTGAAAGCATGTTGATTAACTATCAGGTGATTGTGTTGGAAACCCTCAGAGGATTCCACCTTCACATGACTCCACTGAGTTTGTCCCGCCTTCTCCATTCCTACTCTCCATGTCTGATCAATCGAAATGATTGATTGGCTTTGGAGACACCAATCAATTTAGTTCCTATGTGGTAGGACAGTGAGAGGCCTCAGGGAGAGCACCACTGAGCTTCAAGCATCGAACATGGTGATGAAAGGAGGAGAGAGACAAAGAGACAGAGAAAGAGAGAAAGACAGACAGAGAGAGAAAAGAGGAGTGGGAGTGAGGCAGAAGAGAGCACCACTGAGCTTGAAGGAGCTAACATGGTGATGAAAGAGAGAGAGAGAGAGAAAGAAAGAAAACAGAGAGAGAAAAGAAGAGTGGGAGTGAGGCAGAAGAGAAAGGGAGAGGAGGGTTTCTGAATAAGAATGTTCAGGTATGTAAATTCGTGCATATCACCCTGACTGGACATTTACTATAGAATGTTCTTATCAATGTCACACTGATGAATAAGGTATTCATACCCAAGTAGCTGCCTTTATCAGCAGTGAAAGTTATTTTTCTGTCGGGGGAGAGATCTGTAATTCTGCTTGAGGTGAGGCTACAGAGTAAAAGATTGTACAACCAGTGTTCTCACACCTCCGTTTAAAAATGGATTTGCTTTAATTTGAGGTGTTGGAAAGAAGGTGTGATTGGCTGTGGACTTTGCCGCTCAGGGCTTGATCACACACACACACACACACACACACACACACACACACACACACACACACACACACACACACACACACACACACACACACACACACACTGCCAATGGAACATCGTTTCATAGAGAATGGATTGGAGGTATGAAATATTCACAACAGATTTCCAGTTCAATCTTCTCCACAGGCCTTAGCCTTGGGTAAAGCAGACCACAAGAGAAGGAAGAGGGAGGGAGGAAAGGAAAAGAAAGCTGGGGGTGGCAGCTATTAAATATGTATGTGTGACATACAGCAAAGATCTTGACCGCAACACAAAACATCATGGGCCCGAGGGAGACCAACTGAGAGAAAAATAAATCACTGGACCGTACCATACGACCCACCACCATGGAACTACGTGGAGCAGTCCTCAGAATGTCACTTCATAGTCCGTATTTATGGGATGAGGTTTTGTTGCATTTAACAATGGTAACTGCAAAGGCACATAAAAATATTATCAACAAATAGATGGGAATCTAATGTACACCGTGAGCGATGCACTTGGTATATAGGCTTTGGCACAGGTGAGGCTAAAACAGCGATACTGCGCGGTGCCGTGCTTCCACGTCGGATAGATTTATTTTAAAACTATCATGGCGCCTGCCGTTTCAGACGGCAGGGATGACGCTCATTCACATCTCATTAAACAAAAGTGTCACCGTGCTATTTTTACACCGCAGCATGTAAAGCTCAACACTGATGCATGACAATGAGCGAATGAGAGACGGGGATGGAGAAGAGAGAAAGATAAAGAGGGAGACCAGAGAGGGGTAGAGAGAGAGAGAAAGAGAGGAAGAGAGATATTATGGGAGGAGAGAGAGATAGAGAGGCCGCTAAAGAAAAAGTGAGCGAAAAGAGGTCGAGGAAGAGGAAGAGAGAGGCCTGGGGAAAAGGATTTGACTGTTCCTGGTTCGAGATTCTGCCTGCAACAAACATTGGCGCGGTCCCTCCTGATTTCAAAGGCTGATCATCCATTATGAGGCCACGTTAAATCCCATTGGACAACGTGGACAGCACTGGGGGAAGGGCTGGGTGACATCACACACAGAGAGCTGATTGGAAATGTCTATTATGTACAGCTGAAGTCAGAAGTTTACATACACCTTAGCCAAACACATTTAAACTCACTTTTTCACAATTCCTGACATTTAATCCAATCAAAAATTAGTTAGGATAACCACTTTTTTTTAAGAATGTGAAATGTTAGAATAATAGTTGAAATAATTATTTATTTCAGCTTTTATTTCTTTCATCACATTCCCAGTGGGTCAAAAGTTTACATACACTCAATTAGTATTTGGTAGCATTGCCTTTAAATTGTTTAACTTGGGTCAAATTTCTCGGGTAGCCTTCCACAAGCTTCCCACAATAAGTTGGGTGAATTTTGGCCCAGTCCTCCTGACAGAGCTGGTGGAACTGAGTCAGGTTTGTAGGCCTACTTGCTCGCATACACTTTTTCAGTTCTGCCCACAAATTTTCTATGGGATTGAGGTCAGGGCTTTGTGATGGCCACTCCAATACCTTGACTTTGTTGTCCTTAAGCCATTTTGCCACAACTTTGGAAGTATGCTTGGGGTCATTGTCCACATCCTGACTGATGTCTTGAGATGTTGCTTCAACATATCCACATAAATTTCCTTTCTCATGGTGACATCTATTTTGTGAAGTGCACCAGTCTCCCCTGCAGCAAAGCACCCCCACAACATGACGCTGCCACCCCGGTGCTTTACGATTGGGATGGTGTTCTTCGGCTTGCAAGCCCTCCCCCTTTTTCCTCCAAACATAACGATGATCATTTTGGCCAAACAGTTATATTTTTGTTTCATCAGACCAGAGGACATTTCTCCAAAAAGTACAATCTTTGTCCCCATGTGCTGTTCAAACCATAGTCTGGCTTTTTTATGGAGGTTTTGGAGCAGTGGCTTCTTCCTTGCTGAGCGGCCTTTCAGGTTATTTCGATATAGGACTCGTTTTACTGTGGATATAGATACATTTGTACCTGTTTCCTCCAGCATCTTCACAAGGCCCTTTGCTGTTGTTCTGGGATTTATTTGCACTTTTCGCCCCAAAGTACGTTCATCTCTAGGAGACAGAACATGTCTCCTCCCTGAGCGGTATGATGGCTGCGTGGTCCCATGGTGTTTATACTTGTGTACTATTGTTTGTACAGATGAATGTGGTACCTTCAGGCATTTGGAAATTGCTCCCAAGGATGAACCAGACTTGTGGAGGTCTACAATTTTTTTCTGAGTTATTGGCTGATTTCTTTAGATTTTCCCATGATGTCAAGCAAAGTTTGGAGGTAGGCCTTGGAATACATCCACAGGTACACCTCCAGTTGACTCAAATGATGTCAATTAGCCTATCAGAAGCTTCTAAAGCCATGACATAATTTTCTGGAACTTTCCAAGCTGTTTAAAGGCACAGTCAACTTAGTGACTGTAAACTTCTGACCCACTGGAATTGTGATACAAGCTTGGTATGTGTTAAATGTATCGTAATTTCTTATGTGGAACGACAGAGAGTTGGTTCTCTCTCTCACATATACAGTACACGTGTGCACACACACTAACACATACAGAGAACATCCTGTCCCCTTTGATCAGGAGGAGCAGGGCAGAGTGGTGGAGCCAAATACAGCAGGACACACTGGCTTGTGACGCAAGGGGCCACAGAGCCACACACACACACACACACACACACACACACACACACACACAGGCCATAGACATGGCAGGACATAAAACAGAATCCAATCAGCTCAGTGAGAGGATGGAGAGACTGCCATCACACACACAAATCACACAGATGGAGAGAAGGGGGAGAGAGAGAGAGGAGACAAATAAACAGGCAGGGACAGAAAACAGAAAGAAAGTTAAAAGGAGCAAAAGATTAGAGTAATAAATTAGTAGAATGTGAGAACAACAGAATGTTCCTGTAGGAGAAGGAGACAAAGAGTCATAGAATTCAAGATAGAAAGGGACAGAACAACAGAATGTTCCTGTAGGAGAAGGAGACAAAGAGTCATAGAATTCAAGATAGAAAGGGACAGAACAACAGAATGTTCCTGTAGGAGGAGACAAAGAGTCATAGAATTCAAGATAGAAAGGGACAGAACAACAGAATGTTCCTGTAGGAGGAGGAGACAAAGAGTCATAGAATTCAAGATAGAAAGGGACGGGAAATAAGTGTTGGTGGAGGTACTGTTGATAAAGTATACTATTTGGCATTTCAGTTTTGAATGTTGGAAATGAATCACTCACTAATACAGCATTCTGCAAGTTGGACAAACATTGTAAATGCATGACTCATACAGCAGTATCCTCTTTCAGAAGGGCCCCATGGGAACAGCACACATCACATACTATAGGTGTCACGCCCTGACCTTAGAGAGCCGTTTTATTTCTCTATTTGGTTAGGTCAGGGTGTGATGTGGGGTGGGCATTCTATGTTTTGTTTTTCTATGAATTTGTATTTCTATGTTTTGGCCGGGTGTGGTTCTCAATCAGGGACAGCTGTCTATCGTTGTGTCTGATTGGGAACCATACTTAGGTAGCCCTTTTGCCTTTGTGAGAAGATAACTTTGTTTGTGGCACATAGCACTTGAGCTTCACGGTTGTTTTTGTATTGTTTATTGTTTTTGTCGGCGTCATCCTAATAAAAAGGAATATGTACGCTCACCACGCTGCGCTTTGGTCTACTTCATTCGGCGGCCATGACAGAACTTCCCACCACCAAAGGACCAAGCAGCATGGTAAAGAGGACTCCTGAACATGGGAGGAGATCCTGGACGGTAAGGGACCCTGGAGGCAGGCTGGGGAGTATCGCCGTCCAAAGGAGGAGATAACGGCAGCGAAGGAGGAGCGGCGGCGATATGAGGAGGCACGTCAGCAAAGCAGGCACGAGAGGCAACCCCAAAAAATGTTTGGGGGAAGGCACACGGGGAGTTTGGCTGAGTCAGGTTGGAGACCTGAGCCAACTGCCCGTGCTTACCGTGGCGAGCGTCGTACTGGTCAGGCACCGTGTTATGCTGTGGAGCGACGGTGTCTCCCGTGCGCGTTCACAGCCCGGCGCGCTACATCCCAGCTCCCCGCATCTGCCGGGCCAGGGTGAGCATCCAGCCAGGACAGATGGTGCCGCCTCAGCGCTCCTGGTCTCCAGTGCGTCTCTTCGGCCCAGGATATCCTGCGCCGGCTCTGCGCACTGTGTCTCCGTCTGCACAGCCCAGTGCGTCCTGTGCCAGCACCCCACATTTGCAGGGCGAAGATAACCACCCAGCCAGGTCAGGTTGTGCAGGCTCTAAGCTCGAGACCTCCAGTTCGGCCCAGTGTATCCGGTGCCTCGGCCAAGGACAAAGCCTCATGTATGTCTCCCCAGCCTGGTGAGGCCTGCGCCCAGAACTAATCCTCCTGTATGTCTCCCCAGCCTGGTGAGTCCTGTACCTACTCCCAGAGCCAGGCCTCCTGTGTGTCTCTCCACTGCAGCGACGGCCTTCAGTCCGGAGCCTCCAGAGACGGCCTTCAGTCCGGAGCCTCCAGCGACGGCCTCCAGTCCGGTGCCCAGCAGAGAGGGTCCCAGTCCGGTGCCCAGCAGAGAGGGTCCCCAGTCCGGTGCCCAGCAGAGAGGGTCCCCAGTCCGGGGCCCGGGCAGAGAGGGACCCCACACCAGAGACGCCACCAAAGCGGGGTGAGCCAGAGGTGGAGCGGGGTCTACGTCCCGCACCAGAGCCACCACTGTGGATAGATGCCCACCCGGACCCTTCCGTATAGGTTCAGATTTTGCGGCCGGGGTCCGCACCTTTTGGGGGGACCCTCCCTGACCTTAGAGAGACATTTTAATTTCTCTATTTGTTGAGGTCAGGGTGTGATGTGGGGTGGGAATTCTATGTTTTGGACGGGTATGGTTCTCAATCAGGGACAGCTGTCTATTGTTGTCTCTGATTGGAAACCATACTTAGGTAGCCCTTTCCCTCCTTTCTTTGTGGGAAGTTAACTTTGTTTGTGGCACATAGCCCTTAACCTTAACTGTTTTTGTATTGTTTATTGTTTTTGTCGGCGTCATCCTAATAAAAATGAATATGTGCGCTCAACACGCTGCGCTTTGGTCTACTTCATTCGACGGCCGTGACAATAGGACTGTATGTGCTTTTTCACATCAAGGTCAACACATGATGAAGTATCACAATCCTCTTGTTTTCAAACCAATTCACTGTTCCACTCAAAATTCTCTTCTATTCAAAAATACTCCGAATTTATTGGTATTCTCCTTACAATAGCAGGTCTTTCTGTGACAGGAGGGAAAGCAGGAGTATGGGCCTTTGACGTGAATTGTGGCGGCTTCTCTTTCCCTCTCATCGCTTCTCTCCCTCTCTGGAGACACAAGAAAGCAGTTGGGTGTGTCTCGTTTGTATGTTTCAAGGACGTTCGCTCTTTCTCTGCTGGCAGCGAGGTTAGGCCCATTTCTCTGCTTGCAGCTAGGTTAGGCCCATTTCTCTGCTGGCAGCTAGGTTAGGCCCATTTCTCTGCTGGCATTTCTCTGCTGGGAGGTTAGGCCCATTTTTCTGCTGGCAGGGAGGTTAGGCCCATTTCTCTGCTTGCAGCTAGGTTAGGCCCATTTCTCTGCTGGCAGCTAGGTTAGGCCCATTTCTCTGCTGGCAGCTAGGTTAGACCCATTTCTCTGCTTGCAGCTAGGTTAGGCCCATTTCTCTGCTGGGAGCTAGGTTAGGCCCATTTCTCTGCTGGCAGCTAGGTTAGGCCCATTTCTCTGCTGGCAGCTAGGTTAGGCCCATTTCTCTGCTGGCAGCTAGGTTAGGCCCATTTCTCTGCTGGCAGCTAGGTTAGGCCCATTTCTCTGCTGGCAGCTAGGTTAGGCCCATTTCTCTGCTGGCAGCTAGGTTAGGCCCATTTCTCTGCTGGCAGTGAGGTTAGGCCCATTTCTCTGCTGGCAGGGAGGTTAGGTCCATTTCTCTGCTGGCAGGGAGGTTAGGTCCATTTCTCTGCTGGCAGGGAGGTTAGGCCCATTTCTCTGCTGGCAGGGAGAATAGGCCCATTTCTCTGCTGGCAGGGAGGTTAGGCCCATTTCTCTGCTGGCAGCGAGGTTAGGCCCATTTCTCTGCTGGCAGGGAGGTTAGGCCCATTTCCCTGCTGGCAGCTAGGTTAGGCCCATTTCTCTGCTGGCAGGGAGGTTAGGCCCATTTCTCTGCTGGCAGGGAGGTTAGGCCCATTTCCCTGCTGGCAGCTAGGTTAGGCCCATTTCTCTGCTGGCAGGGAGGTTAGGCCGATTTCCTGCTGGCAGGGGGAGGTTAGGCCCATTTCTCTGCTGGCAGCGAGGTTAGGCCCATTTCTCTGCTGGCAGCGAGGTTAGGCCCATTTCTCTGCTGGCAGCGAGGTTAGGCCCATTTCTCTGCTGGCAGCGAGGTTAGGCCCATTTCTCTGCTGGCAGCTAGGTTAGGCCCATTTCTCTGCTGGCAGCGAGCTTAGGCCCATTTCTCTGCTGGCAGTTGCGGTGAAAAGAAGTTGGGGAAACATTGTTAATCGGGTCGAGACAGAGCACGACGGGGGAAAGAGAGAGAGCGCAATGCTTGGCGAGATGACTGTACACTGTTTCATTTTGGGAGGAGGCACAAACTATGTTATCTCCACACACTCGCCGACACACACATACGCCAACCTCCCCCAAACTCAATCTCTCTTCACTGGTGAAATTGCTTTTCCAGGAAATGTTTCAGAGGTTTGTTTTCAGGGTGGGCAGGAATAAGTTAGGCCCATAGGTTGCGGTCGTCGTCGTCGGAGGAAGGTTTCGCTTTAAACTATGAGCTTGGGAGTAGCGAGATGGGTGCGAGATGCTATCCCATGCCGAGGGGGATGAGAGGGTCGAAATTCAATTACGTTTCGCTGGGATGTGAAAGGTCTCTCTTCCAGAGCCAAGATCCCTTTCATGCTATAAACTCATCACATCTTAAATCTTTGTATTTATTTATTTATCAATTTACCAAAGTGGGCGGTTAAAGGCACTCTGTTTGACACTCTGTTTGTCGGTGTCATGGAGACCGAACGAGGTCCTGGTGGATAGATGTAATCGAGAGAAGAATATGACCAAGCAGGCCGCAGTAGGATCTAACTAACGTGCGTTTCACTGTCGTCTGAGAGGATGTATTGGAGACTCAAAGGTTGTTCATTCGACACATTTAGTCAAAATCGTAAAGCAATAGCACCGCTGCGTCTTCTCATGATGACATACTGCCCTGTCATCAAAAGTTCAGTAAAACCCTTCTTGGGCCTAAAGAAACTTCATAAACTTTCAGTGCCTTTCCCAAACCAATATGGCCACTGAAATTGCATTACTATCTGTCAGCCTGTCGGGAAGCCGTTGGTTTTCTCTATTCTATGTGAATAGCAATGCAGAGCATGACGGTGCTGCTTTGTTTCGTGCCAACCACAACTGGGGATGACACATGTAAGCTATGTCAAAGACATAGGTAGAGTCCTACCGTCTCTCTCTCTCACTCTCATTGTCTCTCTCTCTCACTCTCATTCTCTCTCTCTCTCCCTCTCTCTCTTTCTCTCCCTCTCTCTCTCCCTCTCCCTCCCTCTCACCCTCACCATCGCTCTCCCTCCCTCTCTCTCCCTCTGTCTCTCTCTCAGTTAACTATAACAGGGGATGAAGCGTGTATAAAACATGACACACAGAGAAATGACACGCTGTAGTAGGAGACTGACACGGCATAACACACCGGCTTCACCAGGGAATGACTCAAAGTTACCGCTGTAGCTGCATGTCAGAGAAGCAGTGGCATATGGTAAACAATTGTGACAGATTAAACAGGAAAAGTAGGTGCCGTGGTTACCGTTTCCCAAAACGATTCCATTTACCAGGTCAACAGTGAATAGAGGTGAATTGATGTGAATTTGCGTGACTGTTTGGCAAATAATTCCACCCAAATCCCTGTGTCTGTTCCTTCCTGTTACAGATTGCCTTATCATTCATAATACACTAAACTAACACAAAGCATAGAGAGCAGCTTAGCCGTGGGGTTGGCCGTCATCTGCAATATCTACTTCTGTCCCAAACCCCTGTCCCCCTGTCGCAAGGTGACCTCCCACGACAAACGCACTTTCCCTTCCTGCTTGCTGTCAAACGCCAACGTGCGGACACTTCTCTCTCTTTCGTTCTCTCTCCCTCTCTTTCGATCCCCATCTCCCTCTCTCACTCCCCTTGGCAACAGGAAAGATGGGGCCCACTGTCACTGTCTCAGGCCGGCTCCTCCCCTCTGCTCCAAGCTGCAGCGCTGGTGATCGACAGCCAGGGCCTACACAGAGCTGTCACGACAGGAACAGTGTCATGATGTATGATGTATCTGGCCCTGAACAAGGCTGACCGTGTCCCTATAACCTTCACCCCAGGACACATTGCAGAGGAACACTCTTTACCTGCAGTACCTAAGGAGGGTGTTTACTGGGTAGGATGGTGTTGGATGTGGTTCTCCATCTCTTTCTATGTTTTCTTTCCATTAGTAATATCAGTGGCTAGAAGTGCCTGCTGAAATATACTATTTCTCTTGCTCGTCCGTGTACACACACACACACGCGCGCGCACGCATGCACGTGCACACACACGCGTCAGGCTCATTTTCTGGTCCCTATGTCCTCACATCTGTCTCCCAGTGTGCACCATCATTCTACCCCCATTCTGAACACACACAAGGGCTTTAGAATTAGTGAGATGAATATTTGCCCTTTGTTGCTGTAGCTACCGGTCTGGTGGGCAGACGGATAGAAGAGGGCACCAGATGCCCGTATTGGGCATTTCACTCATTATCTCAATGGAGCAGGCTGGCACAGTATGGCAGGACTGGCATAAGCAGTGTGAGGGGTGGGTACTGGGCATTAGCTCACTATGAACTATATTCATGAGTGTATTGCTGCCAAAACGAAACGTAATTAGTGGACTGACCCGCACAGACCCAACAGAACAGACGGCCAATGGACAGAACAATTGTCCATTTCTAGCTTGTGTTCTAACAGATGTCAGTCTCCTGGAATGGCAGGATCGCAGACCAAAAAGTCACCCTCTGTTGGAGCAACAGTATTATATTTCCATGTACATCCAGGGAGAGGACGTTAGAATCCAGTACACACATGTACATCCAGGGAGAGGACGTTAGAATCCAGTACACACATGTACATCCAGGGGGAGGACGTTAGAATCCAGTACACACATGTACATCCAGGGAGAGGACGTTAGAATCCAGTACACACATGTACATCCAGGGAGAGGACGTTAGAATCCAGTACACACATGTACATCCAGGGGGAGGACGTTAGAATCCAGTACACACATGTACATCCAGGGAGAGGACGTTAGAATCCAGTACACACATGTACATCCAGGGAGAGGACGTTAGAATCCAGTACACACATGTACATCCAGGGGGAGGACGTTAGAATCCAGTACACACATGTACATCCAGGGAGAGGACGTTAGAATCCAGTACACACATGTACATCCAGGGAGAGGACGTTAGAATCCAGTACACACATGTACATCCAGGGAGAGGACGTTAGAATCCAGTACACACATGTACATCCAGGGAGAGGACGTTAGAATCCAGTACACACATGTACATCCAGGGAGAGGACGTTAGAATCCAGTACACACATGTACATCCAGGGGGAGGATGTTAGAATCCAGTACACACATGTACATCCAGGGAGAGGACGTTAGAATCCAGTACACACATGTACATCCAGGGAGAGGACGTTAGAATCCAGTACACACATGTACATCCAGGGGGAGGACGTTAGAATCCAGTACACACATGTACATCCAGGGAGAGGACGTTAGAATCCAGTACACACATGTACACTATTCACACGACAACGAGACTTATCACACAGCAGGCAGGCTTAGGTTGTGCTATTGACTGGCCTGCATATTGGTGTTCTGGGACCCTAGAGACGATAGAATCTAATAGCCTGGCAGACCATTACAGAGGGAAAGAAAAAGAGAGAGAAAGAGAGAGGCATAAATAGACAGAGGGTAAAGAAAAAAAAGATTACAATTATTCCAAATGAATAAGCATTCCAATTAAGTAGATATACCAATTGAAGGAATGCAAATGAGAACGTGCGTAAGTGTGAGGGTCTTCTGTGCCTCCAGGTAATCAAAAGGATCCCTGGCCACACAGTGTATAAGAGACAGGAAGTGGGCTTTAATCCGAATACAGGCTTCACGGTGGTAATGATTTCCACTTTGTTATTTTCAATGTGCGTCATCACTTCTACCAGGGGACCCAATTTACACTGAGAAATGGGAAACATTAAGGCAACTGTTTCTTTTTTTACTTGCCTTTCGGACGCTCGGATTCAGAATGGTTATTATGGAGCAGTAAGCTACCGCTCTAACTTGAGGAAGGAGTGAGGCACGGAGTCCTTTCCAATGCCACTTTCTAGAAGCAGTAAGGGGGAAGTGCCCTTAACTTCCAAACCTGAGGAAAGGGTTAGACTGAATACATCTCTGAGAGCCATAGGATATTATGTCTGCAGGACATGGAAGTGTTATTCAATTCGTTTTTTTATGATTTCGCTATGCAGACCCAGTTCTGAAACATATCCATTAACGGATCCAAATGTATCATTACCCGACACACATCACCTTGGAGAAAGTACCAATTTGCCACAGTTCTTTGTGCCACATTATCAACCATCCATAATGACTAGGAGCCTACCACACTGACTGCACAGTAGTACAGTAAAGTGCCTGTGAGTTCCTGCCCTCTTTGCTCCACCACCAAAAAATATTGGAAGTCATTCACTTTCACTGCGCTTTCAGATCATTTGGCGAGATGAAAGGCTTTATGCAGATGAAAGTTTGGATTCGCTCAACTGAAGCTTCACAAAAATAGCTTCTTCTTGTGGCCTAGGCCCGGGTATAACTCACTCTTCAGATTCAGAGTCCCAGCTCTGGAACGTCAAGGCCCAACGCATCCGATCAGCATGTTGGCAAACTCGTCAAAATGACAGTGCTTTCATCAAATCTCCTCCTCTAAAACCTCCCTGCTTTGCTGCTAAATAGGTAAGCCAGCAGAGTGATGACGGTAAAGGAGAGGAGCTCAATCTAGACTCCAGAGACGGTGGATTCACCACTACAGTGACTGTACCACTGGTCGTATGGTTTTGGAAGGCTTATACACGACATGGCCTAAAGTATGTGAACATGCCTATAAATTAGTTGATTTGGCTATTTCAGCTACACCCGTTGCTGACATGTGTATAAAATAGAGCACACAGCCATGCAATCTCCATAGATAAAAATTTGCAGTAGAATGGCCCATACTGAAGAGCTCAGTGACTTTCATCATGGCACCGTCATAGGATGCCACCTTTCCAACAAGTTAGTTCATCAAATTTCTTCCCCTCTAGAGCTGCCCTGTTCAACTGTGAATTCATAGTCCCAACTACAAAGTTTGGTGGAGGAGGAATAATGGTCTGGGGCTGTTTTTCATGGTTTGGGCCCCTTAGTTCCAGTGATGGGAAATCTTAACGCTACAGCAAACAATGACATTCTAGATGATTCAGTGCTTCCACCTTTGTGGCAACAGTTTCGGGAAGGCTCTTTCCTGTTTCAGCATGACAATGCCCCCGTGCACAAAGCGAGGTCCATACAGAAATGGTTTGTCGAGATTGGTTCGTAAGAACTTAACTGGCCTGCACACATCCCTGACCTCAAGCCCATCGAACACCTTTGGGATGAATTGAAACACTGCGACTGCGACCCAGGCCTAATCGCTCAACATCAGTGTCCAACCTCACTAATGCACTTGTGGCTGAATGGAAGCAAGTCCCCCTGCAGCAATGTTCCAACATTTAGTGGAAAGCCTTCCCCCGAAGAGTGGAGGCTGTTATAGCAGCAAAGGGGCGACCAACTCCATAATAACGGCCATGATTTTGGAATGAGATGTTCGAAGAGCATACTTTGCATACTTTTGACAAGGTAGTATATTTAGCCTAGTTATAACTTCACAAGCCCTGAATTCATTACATTACTGCTGTTTGAAACGCAGTGTATTTGACCTTTAATTCTACAACAATGCTTATTTAGAGAAAATATATCTCTAAATAAGAGAACATCTACATTCAAATGAAGATACTGTAAACGGTGCATTCGGAAAGTATTCAGATGCCTGGACTTTTTACAAAAAAATGTAAAAGCAGGTTTTCATCAAGGATCTCTCTGTACTTTGCTCCGTTCATCTTTCCCTCGATCCTGACTAGTCTCCCAGTCCCTGCCGCTGAAAAACATCCCCACAGCATGATGCTGCCACCACCTGATTACAAAAAGAAAACCAGCCCCGTCGCGGACATCGACGTCTTGCTCCCAGACAAATTAAATGACTTCTTTGCTCGCTTTGAGTACAATACAGTGCCACTGACACCGCCCGCTACCAAAGCCTGCGGCCTCTCCTTCACCGTGGTCAACGTGAGTAAAACATTTCAACCTGTTAACCCTCGCAAGGCTGCCGGCCCAGAAGGTAGACCTAGCCCAGTCCTCAGGTAGTAAACCCAAAATGGCTTTGTAAATAAAAGTATACCAGTGCCTGAGCCTACGAGTGAGTAGAGAAGGCCAGCCAACCCTGGTATACAAAGTGCAGTGGTGCGTAAGGGTTTTGCAGTTTAAAATAAATCTCAAAGTGCCATGGTAAAGGGTGTCAATTGATCTCAAACACTGAGCGGAAGCATTCGTATATAAAATATCCCCATAGTTTAGTAAAGACATAAATGTAGCTGATACTAGCCTCCTTCTGGCTTCAAAAGAAAAACAGGCCTTATTCCTTAAATAAAATCCCAATTTCAGCTTCAATTTTTTTGTAAGTTGTTGAATAGGCAATTTAAAAGAGAGGCCCAAGTTCCAAACTTCAATGCTGCAGACATGTTTTGGTACCCTGGACACAATCCTCTCTCTGCGCTCTATGGATAATTCCTTCGACCTCATGGCTTGGTTTTCGCTCTGTCATGCAGTGATAACCGTGGGACCTTACATTGACAGGTATGTGCCTTTCCAAATCATGTCCAATCAATTGAATTTACCACAGGTGGACTCCAATCAAGTAGAAACTTTTCAAAGATGATCAATGGAAACAGGATGCACCTGAGCTCAATTTTGAGTGTCATAGCAAAGGGTCTGAATAATTGTGTTTTTGCTTTGTCATTATGGGGTATTGTGGGTAGATTGATGAGGAAACAACTCATTTAATCCATTTTAGAATAAGGCTGTAAACGTAACAAAATGTGGAAAAGGGGAAGGGGTCTGAATACTTTGCGAATGCCCTGTATATCGTGAATCGGCCATAACTTTTAGATATGATTCTAAGGCCACATTGCCCAGCACTAAATGTGTGAGCATGTTATGTGTGTGTTTGAGTGTCAGTGTGCATGAGAGTGTAGAGTCCTGTGAGCGTGCATGGAGACAGTGCAAAACTGAAATACAAGGGTCAACTCAGATAGTCCTTGTTGGCAAAATATTTGTAGCTATTTTGCAGTTTTATGGCTTGGGGATAGAAGCTGTTCAGGAGCCTGTTGGTGTCAGACTTGATGCACCGGTACTGCTTGCTGTGTGGAAGCAGAGAGAACAGTCTATGGCTTGGCTGGTTGGAAACTTTCCGCTTTCACACCGCCCAATTTCGATGTCCGCACCACCCTCTGTAGGCCATGCAACCGAGGGCGGTGCTGTTGCCATACCAAGCAGTGATGCAGCCAGTCAAGATGCTCTCAATGGTGCAGCTGTAGAACTGAGGGCCCATGCCAAACCTTTTCAACTTCCGGAGGGAAAGAGGCCTTAGTGATTTTTACACCGAGGAACTGGAAGCTCTCCACCCCTTCCACTGCAGCCCTGTCGATGTGGGTGGGAGCGTGCTCACCCCTGCCCACCCTTTACTGTAGTCCACGATCAGCTACTTGGTTTTGCTGATGTTGAGGGAGAGGTTGTTGTCCCGGCACTACCAGGTCACTGACCTCCTCCCTGTAGGCTGTCTAATCATCGTCGGTGATCAGGCCTGCCACCGTCGTGTCGTCAGCAAACTTGATGATGGTGTTGGAGTCGTGCGTGACCTCGCAGCCGTGGGCAGAAATCAAATGGAGAGCAACGTGAAGAGCGTAGTTGGAATCTGATTACAGTGCTATGCAAAGACAGGGTATTCATCTTCCACAATGAGGATGTGTGTGGTGTGGTGACTGCCAAGCCATAAGTGAGGTCTTCTCACGAGGAATGTACAATTACAATTCAGCTCAACTTATGAAAATGGCACATCGGGGAGGACAGTGTTGGAAAAAGTTTCAAATTGGCATACTTGAGTAAAAGTAAAGATACCTTAATAGAAGATGACTCTAGTAAAAGTAAAAGTCTAACAGTATTTGGTTTTAAATATACTCAAGTATCAAAAGTGAATGTTATTGGTAAAATATACTTACGTATCAAAAGTAAAAGTGTTAATCATTTAAAATTCCTTACTGTATATTAAGCAAACCAGACGGCACCATTTTTTACGAACAGCCAGGAGCCCTCTCCAACACAGACATCATTTACAAATGAAGCATGTGTGTTTAGTGAGTCCGCCACATCAGAGGCAGTAGGGATGACCAGGGATGTTCTCTGTTTAGTGAGTCCGCCACATCAGAGGCAGTAGGGATGACCAGGGATGTTCTCTGTTTAGTGAGTCCGCCACATCAGAGGCAGTAGGGATGACCAGGGATGTTCTCTGTTTAGTGAGTCCACCACATCAGAGGCAGTAGGGATGACCAGGGATGTTCTCTGTTTAGTGAGTCCACCACATCAGAGGCAGTAGGGATGACCAGGGATGTTCTCTGTTTAGTGAGTCCGCCACATCAGAGGCAGTAGGGATGACCAGGGATGTTCTCTGTTTAGTGAGTCCGCCACATCAGAGGCAGTAGGGACGACCAGGGATGTTCTCTGTTTAGTGAGTCCGCCACATCAGAGGCAGTAGGGATGACCAGGGATGTTCTCTGTTTAGTGAGTCCCCCAGACCAGAGGCAGTAGGGATGACCAGGGATGTTCTCTGTTTAGTGAGTCCGCCACATCAGAGGCAGTAGGGATGACCAGGGATGTTCTCTGTTTAGTGAGTCCGCCACATCAGAGGCAGTAGGGATGACCAGGGATGTTCTCTGTTTAGTGAGTCTGCCACATCAGAGGCAGTAGGGATGACCAGGGATGTTCTCTGTTTAGTGAGTCCGCCACATCAGAGGCAGTAGGGATGACCAGGGATGTTCTCTGTTTAGTGAGTCCGCCACATCAGAGGCAGTAGGGATGACCAGGGATGTTCTCTGTTTAGTGAGTCCGCCACATCAGAGGCAGTAGGGATGACCAGGGATGTTCTCTGTTTAGTGAGTCCGCCACATCAGAGGCAGTAGGGATGACCAGGGATGTTCTCTGTTTAGTGAGTCCGCCACATCAGAGGCAGTAGGGATGACCAGGGATGTTCTCTGTTTAGTGAGTCCCCCACATCAGAGGCAGTAGGGATGACCAGGGATGTTCTCTGTTTAGTGAGTCCGCCACATCAGAGGCAGTAGGGATGACCAGGGATGTTCTCTGTTTAGTGAGTCCACCACATCAGAGGCAGTAGGGATGACCAGGGATGTTCTCTGTTTAGTGAGTCCACCACATCAGAGGCAGTAGGGATGACCAGGGATGTTCTCTGTTTAGTGAGTCCGCCACATCAGAGGCAGTAGTGATGACCAGGGATGTTCTCTGTTTAGTGAGTCCACCACATCAGAGGCAGTAGGGATGACCAGGGATGTTCTCTGTTTAGTGAGTCCACCACATCAGAGGCAGTAGGGATGACCAGGGATGTTCTCTGTTTAGTGAGTCCACCACATCAGAGGCAGTAGGGATGACCAGGGATGTTCTCTGTTTAGTGAGTCCACCACATCAGAGGCAGTAGGGATGACCAGGGATGTTCTCTGTTTAGTGAGTCCACCACATCAGAGGCAGTAGGGATGACCAGGGATGTTCTCTGTTTAGTGAGTCCGCCACATCAGAGGCAGTAGGGATGACCAGGGATGTTCTCTGTTTAGTGAGTCCACCACATCAGAGGCAGTAGGGATGACCAGGGATGTTCTCTGTTTAGTGAGTCCACCACATCAGAGGCAGTAGGATGACCAGGGATGTTCTCTGTTTAGTAAGTCCGCCACATCAGAGGCAGTAGTGATGACCAGGGATGTTCTCTGTTTAGTGAGTCCGCCACATCAGAGGCAGTAGGGATGACCAGGGATGTTCTCTGTTTAGTGAGTCCACCACATCAGAGGCAGTAGGGATGACCAGGGATGTTCTCTGTTTAGTGAGTCCACCACATCAGAGGCAGTAGGGATGACCAGGGATGTTCTCTGTTTAGTGAGTCCACCACATCAGAGGCAGTAGTGATGACCAGGGATGTTCTCTGTTTAGTGAGTCCACCACATCAGAGGCAGTAGGGATGACCAGGGATGTTCTCTGTTTAGTGAGTCCGCCACATCAGAGGCAGTAGGGATGACCAGGGATGTTCTCTGTTTAGTGAGTCCACCACATCAGAGGCAGTAGGGATGACCAGGGATGTTCTCTGTTTAGTGAGTCCACCACATCAGAGGCAGTAGTGATGACCAGGGATGTTCTCTGTTTAGTGAGTCCACCACATCAGAGGCAGTAGTGATGACCAGGGATGTTCTCTGTTTAGTGAGTCCACCACATCAGAGGCAGTAGGGATGACCAGGGATGTTCTCTGTTTAGTGAGTCGGCCAGATCAGAGGAAGTAGGGATGACCAGGGATGTTCTCTGTTTAGTGAGTCCACCACATCAGAGGCAGTAGGGATGACCAGGGATGTTCTCTGTTTAGTGAGTCCACCACATCAGAGGCAGTAGTGATGACCAGGGATGTTCTCTGTTTAGTGAGTCCACCACATCAGAGGCAGTAGGGATGACCAGGGATGTTCTCTGTTTAGTGAGTCCACCACATCAGAGGCAGTAGGGATGACCAGGGATGTTCTCTGTTTAGTGAGTCCACCACATCAGAGGCAGTAGGGATGACCAGGGATGTTCTCTGTTTAGTGAGTCCACCACATCAGAGGCAGTAGGGATGACCAGGGATGTTCTCTGTTTAGTGAGTCCACCACATCAGAGGCAGTAGGGATGACCAGGGATGTTCTCTGTTTAGTGAGTCCACCACATCAGAGGCAGTAGGGATGACCAGGGATGTTCTCTGTTTAGTGAGTCCACCACATCAGAGGCAGTAGGGATGACCAGGGATGTTCTCTGTTTAGTGAGTCCACCACATCAGAGGCAGTAGGGATGACCAGGGATGTTCTCTGTTTAGTGAGTCCGCCACATCAGAGGAAGTAGGGATGACCAGGGATGTTCTCTGTTTAGTGAGTCCACCACATCAGAGGCAGTAGGGATGACCAGGGATGTTCTCTGTTTAGTGAGTCCACCACATCAGAGGCAGTAGTGATGACCAGGGATGTTCTCTGTTTAGTGAGTCCACCACATCAGAGGCAGTAGGGATGACCAGGGATGTTCTCTGTTTAGTGAGTCCGCCACATCAGAGGCAGTAGGGATGACCAGGGATGTTCTCTGTTTAGTGAGTCCACCACATCAGAGGCAGTAGGGATGACCAGGGATGTTCTCTGTTTAGTGAGTCCGCCACATCAGAGGCAGTAGGGATGACCAGGGATGTTCTCTGTTTAGTGAGTCCACCACATCAGAGGCAGTAGGGATGACCAGGGATGTTCTCTGTTTAGTGAGTCCACCACATCAGAGGCAGTAGGGATGACCAGGGATGTTCTCTGTTTAGTGAGTCCACCACATCAGAGGCAGTAGGGATGACCAGGGATGTTCTCTGTTTAGTGAGTCCGCCACATCAGAGGCAGTAGGGATGACCAGGGATGTTCTCTGTTTAGTGAGTCCACCACATCAGAGGCAGTAGGGATGACCAGGGATGTTCTCTGTTTAGTGAGTCCACCACATCAGAGGCAGTAGGGATGACCAGGGATGTTCTCTGTTTAGTGAGTCCACCACATCAGAGGCAGTAGGGATGACCAGGGATGTTCTCTGTTTAGTGAGTCCACCACATCAGAGGCAGTAGTGATGACCAGGGATGTTCTCTGTTTAGTGAGTCCACCACATCAGAGGCAGTAGGGATGACCAGGGATGTTCTCTGTTTAGTGAGTCCACCACATCAGAGGCAGTAGAGATGACCAGGGATGTTCTCTGTTTAGTGAGTCCACCACATCAGAGGCAGTAGGGATGACCAGGGATGTTCTCTGTTTAGTGAGTCCACCACATCAGAGGCAGTAGTGATGACCAGGATGTTCTCTGTTTAGTGAGTCCACCACATCAGAGGCAGTAGGGATGACCAGGGATGTTCTCTGTTTAGTGAGTCCACCACATCAGAGGCAGTAGGGATGACCAGGGATGTTCTCTGTTTAGTGAGTCCACCACATCAGAGGCAGTAGGGATGACCAGGGATGTTCTCTGTTTAGTGAGTCCACCACATCAGAGGCAGTAGTGATGACCAGGGATGTTCTCTGTTTAGTGAGTCCACCACATCAGAGGCAGTAGGGATGACCAGGGATGTTCTCTGTTTAGTGAGTCCACCACATCAGAGGCAGTAGGGATGACCAGGGATGTTCTCTGTTTAGTGAGTCCACCACATCAGAGGCAGTAGGGATGACCAGGGATGTTCTCTGTTTAGTGAGTCCACCACATCAGAGGCAGTAGGGATGACCAGGGATGTTCTCTGTTTAGTGAGTCCACCACATCAGAGGCAGTAGGGATGCAGGGATGTTCTCTGTTTAGTGAGTCCACCACATCAGAGGCAGTAGGGATGACCAGGGATGTTCTCTGTTTAGTGAGTCCACCACATCAGAGGCAGTAGGGATGACCAGGGATGTTCTCTGTTTAGTGAGTCCACCACATCAGAGGCAGTAGGGATGACCAGGGATGTTCTCTGTTTAGTGAGTCCACCACATCAGAGGCAGTAGGGATGACCAGGGATGTTCTCTGTTTAGTGAGTCCACCACATCAGAGGCAGTAGGGATGACCAGGGATGTTCTCTGTTTAGTGAGTCCACCACATCAGAGGCAGTAGGGATGACCAGGGATGTTCTCTGTTTAGTGAGTCCACCACATCAGAGGCAGTAGGGATGACCAGGGATGTTCTCTGTTTAGTGAGTCCACCACATCAGAGGCAGTAGGGATGACCAGGGATGTTCTCTGTTTAGTGAGTCCACCACATCAGAGGCAGTAGGGATGACCAGGGATGTTCTCTGTTTAGTGAGTCCACCACATCAGAGGCAGTAGGGATGACCAGGGATGTTCTCTGTTTAGTGAGTCCACCACATCAGAGGCAGTAGGGATGACCAGGGATGTTCTCTGTTTAGTGAGTCCACCACATCAGAGGCAGTAGGGATGACCAGGGATGTTCTCTGTTTAGTGAGTCCACCACATCAGAGGCAGTAGGGATGACCAGGGATGTTCTCTGTTTAGTGAGTCCACCACATCAGAGGCAGTAGGGATGACCAGGGATGTTCTCTGTTTAGTGAGTCCACCACATCAGAGGCAGTAGGGATGACCAGGGATGTTCTCTGTTTAGTGAGTCCACCACATCAGAGGCAGTAGGGATGACCAGGGATGTTCTCTGTTTAGTGAGTCCACCACATCAGAGGCAGTAGGGATGACCAGGGATGTTCTCTGTTTAGTGAGTCCACCACATCAGAGGCAGTAGGGATGACCAGGGATGTTCTCTGTTTAGTGAGTCCACCACATCAGAGGCAGTAGGGATGACCAGGGATGTTCTCTGTTTAGTGAGTCCACCACATCAGAGGCAGTAGGGATGACCAGGGATGTTCTCTGTTTAGTGAGTCCACCACATCAGAGGCAGTAGGGATGACCAGGGATGTTCTCTGTTTAGTGAGTCCACCACATCAGAGGCAGTAGGGATGACCAGGGATGTTCTCTGTTTAGTGAGTCCACCACATCAGAGGCAGTAGGGATGACCAGGGATGTTCTCTGTTTAGTGAGTCCACCACATCAGAGGCAGTAGGGATGACCAGGGATGTTCTCTGTTTAGTGAGTCCACCACATCAGAGGCAGTAGGGATGACCAGGGATGTTCTCTGTTTAGTGAGTCCACCACATCAGAGGCAGTAGTGATGACCAGGGATGTTCTCTGTTTAGTGAGTCCACCACATCAGAGGCAGTAGGGATGACCAGGGATGTTCTCTGTTTAGTGAGTCCACCACATCAGAGGCAGTAGGGATGACCAGGGATGTTCTCTGTTTAGTGAGTCCACCACATCAGAGGCAGTAGGGATGACCAGGGATGTTCTCTGTTTAGTGAGTCCACCACATCAGAGGCAGTAGGGATGACCAGGGATGTTCTCTGTTTAGTGAGTCCACCACATCAGAGGCAGTAGGGATGACCAGGGATGTTCTCTGTTTAGTGAGTCCACCACATCAGAGGCAGTAGGGATGACCAGGGATGTTCTCTGTTTAGTGAGTCCACCACATCAGAGGCAGTAGGGATGACCAGGGATGTTCTCTGTTTAGTGAGTCCACCACATCAGAGGCAGTAGGGATGACCAGGGATGTTCTCTGTTTAGTGAGTCCACCACATCAGAGGCAGTAGGGATGACCAGGGATGTTCTCTGTTTAGTGAGTCCACCACATCAGAGGCAGTAGGGATGACCAGGGATGTTCTCTGTTTAGTGAGTCCACCACATCAGAGGCAGTAGGGATGACCAGGGATGTTCTCTGTTTAGTGAGTCCACCACATCAGAGGCAGTAGGGATGACCAGGGATGTTCTCTGTTTAGTGAGTCCACCACATCAGAGGCAGTAGGGATGACCAGGGATGTTCTCTGTTTAGTGAGTCCACCACATCAGAGGCAGTAGGATGACCAGGGATGTTCTCTGTTTAGTGAGTCCACCACATCAGAGGCAGTAGGGATGACCAGGGATGTTCTCTGTTTAGTGAGTCCACCACATCAGAGGCAGTAGGGATGACCAGGGATGTTCTCTGTTTAGTGAGTCCACCACATCAGAGGCAGTAGGGATGACCAGGGATGTTCTCTGTTTAGTGAGTCCACCACATCAGAGGCAGTAGGGATGACCAGGGATGTTCTCTGTTTAGTGAGTCCACCACATCAGAGGCAGTAGGGATGACCAGGGATGTTCTCTGTTTAGTGAGTCCACCACATCAGAGGCAGTAGGGATGACCAGGGATGTTCTCTGTTTAGTGAGTCCACCACATCAGAGGCAGTAGGATGACCAGGGATGTTCTCTGTTTAGTGAGTCCACCACATCAGAGGCAGTAGGGATGACCAGGGATGTTCTCTGTTTAGTGAGTCCACCACATCAGAGGCAGTAGGGATGACCAGGGATGTTCTCTGTTTAGTGAGTCCACCACATCAGAGGCAGTAGGGATGACCAGGGATGTTCTCTGTTTAGTGAGTCCACCACATCAGAGGCAGTAGGATGACCAGGGATGTTCTCTGTTTAGTGAGTCCACCACATCAGAGGCAGTAGGGATGACCAGGGATGTTCTCTGTTTAGTGAGTCCACCACATCAGAGGCAGTAGGGATGACCAGGGATGTTCTCTGTTTAGTGAGTCCACCACATCAGAGGCAGTAGGGATGACCAGGGATGTTCTCTGTTTAGTGAGTCCACCACATCAGAGGCAGTAGGGATGACCAGGGATGTTCTCTGTTTAGTGAGTCCACCACATCAGAGGCAGTAGGGATGACCAGGGATGTTCTCTGTTTAGTGAGTCCACCACATCAGAGGCAGTAGGGATGACCAGGGATGTTCTCTGTTTAGTGAGTCCACCACATCAGAGGCAGTAGGGATGACCAGGGATGTTCTCTGTTTAGTGAGTCCACCACATCAGAGGCAGTAGGGATGACCAGGGATGTTCTCTGTTTAGTGAGTCCACCACATCAGAGGCAGTAGGGATGACCAGGGATGTTCTCTGTTTAGTGAGTCCACCACATCAGAGGCAGTAGGGATGACCAGGGATGTTCTCTGTTTAGTGAGTCCACCACATCAGAGGCAGTAGGGATGACCAGGGATGTTCTCTGTTTAGTGAGTCCACCACATCAGAGGCAGTAGGGATGACCAGGGATGTTCTCTGTTTAGTGAGTCCACCACATCAGAGGCAGTAGGGATGACCAGGGATGTTCTCTGTTTAGTGAGTCCACCACATCAGAGGCAGTAGTGATGACCAGGGATGTTCTCTGTTTAGTGAGTCCACCACATCAGAGGCAGTAGGGATGACCAGGGATGTTCTCTGTTTAGTGAGTCCACCACATCAGAGGCAGTAGGGATGACCAGGGATGTTCTCTGTTTAGTGAGTCCACCACATCAGAGGCAGTAGGGATGACCAGGGATGTTCTCTGTTTAGTGAGTCCACCACATCAGAGGCAGTAGGGATGACCAGGGATGTTCTCTGTTTAGTGAGTCCACCACATCAGAGGCAGTAGGGATGACCAGGGATGTTCTCTGTTTAGTGAGTCCACCACATCAGAGGCAGTAGGGATGACCAGGGATGTTCTCTGTTTAGTGAGTCCACCACATCAGAGGCAGTAGGGATGACCAGGGATGTTCTCTGTTTAGTGAGTCCACCACATCAGAGGCAGTAGGGATGACCAGGGATGTTCTCTGTTTAGTGAGTCCACCACATCAGAG
This sequence comes from Oncorhynchus tshawytscha, assembly GCF_018296145.1. NCBI lineage: Eukaryota > Metazoa > Chordata > Actinopteri > Salmoniformes > Salmonidae > Oncorhynchus > Oncorhynchus tshawytscha. Next base: position 461,889 of record NW_024609808.1, read on the forward strand.
GCAGTAGGATGACCAGGGATGTTCTCTGTTTAGTGAGTCCACCACATCAGAGGCAGTAGGGATGACCAGGGATGTTCTCTGTTTAGTGAGTCCACCACATCAGAGGCAGTAGGGATGACCAGGGATGTTCTCTGTTTAGTGAGTCCACCACATCAGAGGCAGTAGGGATGACCAGGGATGTTCTCTGTTTAGTGAGTCCACCACATCAGAGGCAGTAGGGATGACCAGGGATGTTCTCTGTTTAGTGAGTCCACCACATCAGAGGCAGTAGGGATGACCAGGGATGTTCTCTGTTTAGTGAGTCCACCACATCAGAGGCAGTAGGGATGACCAGGGATGTTCTCTGTTTAGTGAGTCCACCACATCAGAGGCAGTAGGGATGACCAGGGATGTTCTCTGTTTAGTGAGTCCACCACATCAGAGGCAGTAGTGATGACCAGGGATGTTCTCTGTTTAGTGAGTCCACCACATCAGAGGCAGTAGTGATGACCAGGGATGTTCTCTGTTTAGTGAGTCCACCACATCAGAGGCAGTAGATGACCAGGGATGTTCTCTGTTTAGTGAGTCCACCACATCAGAGGCAGTAGTGATGACCAGGGATGTTCTCTGTTTAGTGAGTCCACCACATCAGAGGCAGTAGTGATGACCAGGGATGTTCTCTGTTTAGTGAGTCCACCACATCAGAGGCAGTAGAGATGACCAGGGATGTTCTCTGTTTAGTGAGTCCACCACATCAGAGGCAGTAGGATGACCAGGGATGTTCTCTGTTTAGTGAGTCCACCACATCAGAGGCAGTAGTGATGACCAGGGATGTTCTCTGTTTAGTGAGTCCACCACATCAGAGGCAGTAGTGATGACCAGGGATGTTCTCTGTTTAGTGAGTCCACCACATCAGAGGCAGTAGTGATGACCAGGGATGTTCTCTGTTTAGTGAGTCCACCACAGAGGCAGTAGTGATCAGAGGCAGTAGGGATGACCAGGGATGTTCTCTGTTTAGTGAGTCCACCACATCAGAGGCAGTAGTGATGACCAGGGATGTTCTCTGTTTAGTGAGTCCACCACATCAGAGGCAGTAGTGATGACCAGGGATGTTCTCTGTAGTGAGTCCACCACATCAGAGGCAGTAGTGATGACCAGGGATGTTCTCTGTTTAGTGAGTCCACCACATCAGAGGCAGTAGGGATGACCAGGGATGTTCTCTGTTTAGTGAGTCCACCACATCAGAGGCAGTAGGGATGACCAGGGATGTTCTCTGTTTAGTGAGTCCACCACATCAGAGGCAGTAGTGATGACCAGGGATGTTCTCTGTTTAGTGAGTCCACCACATCAGAGGCAGTAGTGATGACCAGGGATGTTCTCTGTTTAGTGAGTCCACCACATCAGAGGCAGTAGTGATGACCAGGGATGTTCTCTGTTTAGTGAGTCCACCACATCAGAGGCAGTAGGGATGACCAGGGATGTTCTCTGTTTAGTGAGTCCACCACATCAGAGGCAGTAGGGATGACCAGGGATGTTCTCTGTTTAGTGAGTCCACCACATCAGAGGCAGTAGTGATGACCAGGGATGTTCTCTGTTTAGTGAGTCCACCACATCAGAGGCAGTAGGATGACCAGGGATGTTCTCTGTTTAGTGAGTCCACCACATCAGAGGCAGTAGTGATGACCAGGGATGTTCTCTGTTTAGTGAGTCCACCACATCAGAGGCAGTAGGGATGACCAGGGATGTTCTCTGTTTAGTGAGTCCACCACATCAGAGGCAGTAGTGATGACCAGGGATGTTCTCTGTTTAGTGAGTCCACCACATCAGAGGCAGTAGGGATGACCAGGGATGTTCTCTGTTTAGTGAGTCCACCACATCAGAGGCAGTAGGTGATGACCAGGGATGTTCTCTGTTTAGTGAGTCCACCACATCAGAGGCAGTAGGGATGACCAGGGATGTTCTCTGTTTAGTGAGTCCACCACATCAGAGGCAGTAGGGATGACCAGGGATGTTCTCTGTTTAGTGAGTCCACCACATCAGAGGCAGTAGGGATGACCAGGGATGTTCTCTGTTTAGTGAGTCCTCCAGATCAGAGGCAGTAGTGATGACCAGGGATGTTCTGAGTTTAGTGAGATGACCAGAGGCAGTAGATGACCAGGGATGTTCTCTGTTTAGTGAGTCCTCCAGATCAGAGGCAGTAGGGATGACCAGGGATGTTCTCTGTTTAGTGAGTCCTCCACATCAGAGGCAGTAGGGATGACCAGGGATGTTCTCTGTTTAGTGAGTCCACCACATCAGAGGCAGTAGGGATGACCAGGGATGTTCTCTGTTTAGTGAGTCCACCACATCAGATGCAGTAGTGATGACCAGGGATGTTCTCTGTTTAGTGAGTCCACCACATCAGAGGCAGTAGTGATGACCAGGGATGTTCTCTGTTTAGTGAGTCCACCACATCAGAGGCAGTAGTGATGACCAGGGATGTTCTCTGTTTAGTGAGTCCACCACATCAGAGGCAGTAGGGATGACCAGGGATGTTCTCTGTTTAGTGAGTCCACCACATCAGAGGCAGTAGTGATGACCAGGGATGTTCTCTGTTTAGTGAGTCCACCACATCAGAGGCAGTAGTGATGACCAGGGATGTTCTCTGTTTAGTGAGTCCACCACATCAGAGGCAGTAGGGATGACCAGGGATGTTCTCTGTTTAGTGAGTCCACATCCAGTAGTGATGACATGTTCTCTGTTTCAGAGTCCACCAGATAGGGATGATGACCAGGGATGTTCTCTGTTTAGTGAGTCCACCACATCAGAGGCAGTAGGGATGACCAGGGATGTTCTCTGTTTAGTGAGTCCACCACATCAGAGGCAGTAGGGATGACCAGGGATGTTCTCTGTTTAGTGAGTCCACCAGATCAGAGGCAGTAGGATGACCAGGGATGTTCTCTGTTTAGTGAGTCCACCACATCAGAGGCAGTAGGATGACCAGGGATGTTCTCTGTTTAGTGAGTCCACCACATCAGAGGCAGTAGGGATGACCAGGGATGTTCTCTGTTTAGTGAGTCCGCCACATCAGAGGCAGTAGGGATGACCAGGGATGTTCTCTGTTTAGTGAGTCCTCCAGATCAGAGGCAGTAGTGATGACCAGGGTGTTCTCTGTTTAGTGAGTCCTCCAGATCAGAGGCAGTAGATGACCAGGGATGTTCTCTGTTTAGTGAGTCCTCCAGATCAGAGGCAGTAGATGACCAGGGATGTTCTCTGTTTAGTGAGTCCTCCACATCAGAGGCAGTAGGGATGACCAGGGATGTTCTCTGTTTAGTGAGTCCACCACATCAGAGGCAGTAGGGATGACCAGGGATGTTCTCTGTTTAGTGAGTCCACCACATCAGAGGCAGTAGGGATGACCAGGGATGTTCTCTGTTTAGTGAGTCCACCACATCAGAGGCAGTAGGGATGACCAGGGATGTTCTCTGTTTAGTGAGTCCACCACATCAGAGGCAGTAGGGATGACCAGGGATGTTCTCTGTTTAGTGAGTCCACCACATCAGAGGCAGTAGGGATGACCAGGGATGTTCTCTGTTTAGTGAGTCCACCACATCAGAGGCAGTAGGGATGACCAGGGATGTTCTCTGTTTAGTGAGTCCACCACATCAGAGGCAGTAGGGATGACCAGGGATGTTCTCTGTTTAGTGAGTCCGCCACATCAGAGGCAGTAGGATGACCAGGGATGTTCTCTGTTTAGTGAGTCCGCCACATCAGAGGCAGTAGATGACCAGGGATGTTCTCTGTTTAGTGAGTCCACCACATCAGAGGCAGTAGGGATGACCAGGGATGTTCTCTGTTTAGTGAGTCCACCACATCAGAGGCAGTAGGGATGACCAGGGATGTTCTCTGTTTAGTGAGTCCACCACATCAGAGGCAGTAGGGATGACCAGGGATGTTCTCTTGAAGTGTGTGAATTAGACCATTTTCCTGTCCTGATAAGCATTCAAAATGTAACCAGTACTTTTGGGTGTCAGAGAAAATGTATGGAGTAAAAAGTACATCATTTTCTTTAGGAATGTAGTGAAGTAAAAGTTGTCATAAATATAAATAGTGAAGTAAAGATAACCCCAAAAACTCCTTAAGTAGTACTTTAAAGTATGTTTACTTAAGTACTTTACACCACTACGGGGAGCGGATGCATTCCATACAAGAGAAACATTGTAATGTTTGAGAGTCAAAATCGTTTTGCATCAACAGGGTTTTAAAGATTTTAAATAATTGGGAATGTGGTATAACCCTGGGGAATGTAAAGAGCGAGGCAAAGGCTGATTGGTTGAAGCCTTAGTAAAATAGGAGCAGAGGGCATTCTGATAGGCTGAGGGGACACAGAATTTGAATGGAAGCCAGTAGTGATTGGATGAGGAGCAGACTCGTGGACAGAGAGTAGATATGAAGGGCAAATGATGCAGATGTCTCCATGACTTGCTGCTGGCTCAGCAACTTCTACAGTGACACACACATGCAAACAAGCACACACACACACACACTCTCTGGTCCACTCAAAGTCTCCATCTATTATGGACAGCCTGTGGATGGAGCCACTGCTGTGTCTGCCCATCTCTCTGCTGCGCCCTGTTTCCATGACAACAGCACAGCAAGCCAGCAAGGTCACATTCTCCAGCTGAGGCAGTGCACAAAGTCACTCCAAGGCAACAGCACGCAAGAGAGGGATGGGGAGGGAGGGAGGGAGAGAGAAAGGGAGGGAGGGAGAGAGAAAGGGAGGGAGAGAGAGAGCAGAGGAGGTGACAGGAACTTTGATAGAGTGTGATTAAGAGAGAACACATGTGAAATCTAATTCCCTGGTGTGAGTGTGACGTGTATGTGCGTGTGCACGTGTGTGAGTGCGTGCACGTGCGTGTGCGTGAGTGCGTGTGTGTGTGTGTGCGTGCGTGCATGTGTGTGTGTGTGTGTGTGCGTGACTATATGCTACTAAGGTAGGGGGTCCATCAGTGTGAGGACGAAAGCAGTGAGAGACAATCCTCCACTATCTCCTCAGCCGTCACACATTTGGTTCGCCCCGGGGAAAGAGAGTGAGAACTGCAGGGGGGCCAACACATCCCAAAGACAAGCCCCATAACAAACGAGCTCTCCAAACTTCCCAGCATGCCCCTGAACGTCCTACAGCAACACCATCTACCACATACCACTTTCCCCCCGGTGCCCCAATGCATCATGGTCTATGTAGTCTGCCAACCCCCCACAGTAAAACCCTATCCGTCATGGTGCTAGACACAAGAGTGTGACAGTGAAGTAGAGTTTCCACTGCTCTCTCATTTTACCCAGAGTCACATTTACCTTCAGCGGCAGACAGCATGGCTAATTAGGGGAGTTTATTAATATGATCAATTGACAACGGAAAACGGCACCTACACAGCTGTCTACCTGCGCAAGTACCAGACGAAGATGAATGTGATTAATGACGTTCCATACATTTCCTCAACAAATCAGGTGATTAGATCAACTAGCGATGCTAATCATAGCCTATTGTTATGTGGGGTGTGACATCGCCGCATATGCTTTTGGAGGGAAAATTGCCTAAAAGAGTTTTCCATCCATCAGCTGGATATATTTAGGTAATGATGTTCCCAAGTTCCGTCTGTCCAGACCCTCGTTTCAAGGAAACCATATGCCTGGCCAGGTGCAAAGCCTTCCCTACATTCCTCTTCCTCTCTCTCTCAACGCTCTCCACATACAACTTGGGGAGAGGCTGAGTGGTGGCATGTGAGTTTAGAGCCTTGATTAGATTAGGAGTTCAGAGTTCAGGATCAACTAGTTGCTGAGCGGCTATCAATGTGAAAGCATTACCATGCTTTCACATTGAGAGAGAGTAGAGTAGAGAGAGAGTAGAGTAGAGGGGGAGAGTAGAGTAGAGAGAGAGAGAGAGACAGGGGGAGAGTAGAGTAGAGTAGAGAGAGAGAGGGAGAGAGTAGAGTTATTTTTTTTGAGTTTTTATAAAACCTTTATTTTTTACTCAAATGTTAACATACATTTTGTAATTCCTAAACAAAAAAAAAAAACAAAGCGCTCCTTCGTAGGCCCACTTCTCCTCAAATAATAGGAGATCTTTTACAGCTGAAAAGAACTCAATCTACTTTTATTCTTGCTTTCACTAATCCTTTAAAAACACATCTTACATCCTGCCCATATCCCGTTTCTGTCTTGTTTCCTACTCAGAAAAATGTACATCTTAGCTTGTCCCAAAATAAAATTTAACATTTTCTTTTCTGTTGTTTACTATATTGAAACCCCAAAATAAAAACAGTGTTATTGAAAAACTCCCCTACAGCTTTAAACAAAGATTCCAGCATTTCCAATAGAGGTTTTATCCTCTCACACTCCATAAAACAGAGTCTTTCTGACTCTGGGATATTTGGTGTAATCCCTAGTCTTGGAAATGAGACGTCTTCATCTTGTACCTTCTTCATGTGGCTACTAAGCATACCCCATTCTTCCGCTGACAGAGCCTTCCTGCAGCTCCCCAGCATTTGTCCGACAATCCTTTCCGACCTCATCCCCAAATGTTCTGCCACCCGTCTTCCATCCATTAAGGCGGGCCCAGCCACGGCCATTAACTGTTTTAAGGTGATGATTTTCCCCTTCACCAGAATCTTGGAGAAATGTGGAACAGCTGCAGTTGTACAATCCAGTATTGCCCCATACACCAGAGGTTCCTCCAACAGCCAATGCACTGACTCCGCTGAAGTTTGTCTGGACACCTTCATTATGCTCCACACTCTGAGAAGGCCTCTGTAAAACGGAGGTACTCCCTCCCTAGAAATCTGGCTACTATCAACCAGAAATAAAGCCTTCTTTAAACCTAATCCTCCAACCCGCTGTAATACAAGACCTGCCACCCCTCTCCACACCACATTTTCCGGTCCATAAAGCAACCTTTGAATAAACTGAAACCGGAAAGCAGCAGCCCTACTAGCAAGATGTACAAGACCTTGTCCCCCCTCCTCTTTTGACAAATACAAAACACTTTGTGGAACCCAGTGATATTTATCCCAAAAGAAATCCACAATAATTGCCTGTATCTTAGCCAGAAGGCCAGATAGTGGTTCTAAAACTGACAACCGATGCCACAGTGCAGAGGCAATCACATTGTTAACTATAATAGTGCACCCCCTATATGACATACGAGATAGTAACCACGCCATCTCCTCATCCTCCCTTCCACCATTTCAACCACCCCACTCCAATTTTTTTCCATAGTCCCCTCATCTCCTAGGTACACTCCAAGATACTTAAAACCTCCCTTACACCATTCTAGACCCCTGGCAAAGCCATGATCCCTCCAGACCATTCTCCAATTTGTAAAGCACAACTCTTTTCCCAATTTACCTTTGCAGAGGATATTCCCCTAAAACGATCAACCATTAGACTCAAGCTATCCACCTCCGCTTGATTTTTCACTAACACAACTACATCATCAGCATAGGCTGAGAGACGAATAGGAGGAATATCCTCTGAAAAGTACACCCCTGCAATGCGACTTCTAATGCTATTTAGTAGTGGCTCTATAGCAATGGCATATAACATTCCTGACAAAGAACATCCCTGCCTAATACCTCTACACACTTTAAAAGGAGCACTCAAACCACCGTTAACTTTCAATACACTTTCAATGTCACCATATATCACCTTTATCATGGCAATAAAACCAGAGCTGAACCCAAACGCCTCAAACGTGTGCCATAAATATTGATGTTCAACTCGGTCAATTGCCTTTTCCTGATCAATTGAAATTAGACCAGCATCCAACCCAATAGCCCTAGAGACGTCCAAAAAATCACGAATCAGAGAGATGTTATCCCCTATCTGCCTGCCAGGAACACAGTAGGACTGATCCGTATGTATGATTTGCCCCATCACCTCCCTCAGCCTGTTGGACAAAGCCTTTGACAATATCTTATAATCAGTGCACAATAAAGCCACCGGCCTCCAGTTCTTCACCTCCCTCGGGTCACCCTTTTTGGGCAGTAGGGTGAGGACAGCCCTTCTGCAGCTTATTGGTAGTAACCCTCCTGTTAAACTATCATTAACTACTTCTAACCAATCCTCTCCCAACATAGCCCAAAAAGACTTAAAAAAGTAAACGGGAAGCCCATCAATGCCTGGTGCCCTTCCATTTTCCATGCCTTTTAATGCAGTGTATAAATCCTGCAAAGACAATGGTTGCTCAAGCTCAACCTTAGCTTCTGCAGCCACCTTTGGGAGCCCATCAAATAACTGCTGTGTCACTGTTTTATCCTCTTTGTACTCACACTTGTAGAGCTCAGCATAGAACTCTACTGCCCTCTTTCTAATTTCACTAGGGCTAGTGAGCTCTTGTCCAACAGCTGATTTGAGACAATGAATAATTTTTCTTTGTCCATTCTTTTTCTCTAAACCAAAGAAAAATTTGCATGAGGCATCCATTTCAGATATTCCCTGAAACTTACTTCTCACCAATGCCCCCTGTGCTCTGATACCCAGCAGGTCTGCCAATGCAGCTTTTCTCCTCTTGAGGGCCTGAGTATGGCCTCGATCTCCTGTGGTCTCAACCAACATTGATCTGGTGATATCTTTGGTGACATTCCTCGTGTATTGATTACAAAATTGTTGAATCTGGATTTTCCCTATATCCCACCACTGTTGAAGGGATACAAAACTGGCCTTTTGAGACCTCCACCTCTCCCAGAAAAAACTGAAACAGTTCCTGAAGTGAGCATCACTCAATAAAGTTATATTAAAATGCCAGTATGCGCTTTTGGGTTTTACATCGTTAATGAACACCACCTCTGTTATTAAACAATGATCAGAAAATCCCACTGGGGTTATCACACTTGATTTACAGACCTGAGATTGATGCTCAAAAACATAAAACCTATCTAACCTGGCCATAGAGATGATGTTCTCTCTCACATACGCCCAGGTGTACTGCCTTGTTCCTCCATGTTGACTCCGCCAAATATCACACAGTTCATGTGTTACAATGAGGCGTTTTAAAAAAGTCCTTGAGGCTATATGAGGTTCTTGGTGATTTCTATCTAAATCGCTAACTGTGCAGTTAAAATCCCCAGCAATAAATAAATAATCTTCTTTGTTACATTTCTCAATGGTATTTGATAATGTCTCTAAAAAACATACCCTCTCAACTGTCACCACTGTGGCATATACATTTATCAGACACATAGTGATGTTTTCATACCTTGCTCTAACTTTTAATAACCTCCCCTCAACTACCTCTTCAACCTCATATGACAAAGGCAAAAACCCTTTTGAGAACAAGATAATGACTACACACCACTGTCCCCCCCACTCCTGTTGCCACATAACTTCATTTTCCAAATTACTATGCGTTTCTTGTAGAAAATTTGTCACTTCCCTTTCCCCTAATTAACTCATACACCATGGCTCTTTTTTTACCATCTCTTGCCCCATTTACGTTTAAAGAAGAAATCTTAAAACTGCTCATGGATGAAAAAAAAAAATACAGAGGAAGATACAGCCACCACATCTCTTTACAGAGTTAAAACTGCAACTGAACTCTTTCATTTTCTTTAGAATTTACATCACTTATCACTCTCGTGACCACTTTCTTGAGTCTAGCAATTTCCGGGCTTTTCAAACTTCCCCCTGTAATTTTTGACATCAGAAACTTTGCTGATTCAATAAACAATTCACGTTCAGGGAAAAAATCAGTTACATTGTAATCCTGCATATATTTCTTCCCTTTTGTCAACTTCAGAAATTGACGTATCTTCTCGATCCCATACCTCCCTTCCACCCCATTTATCTCACTATATTGTTGTGACGCGTCAGATGACTCACTCTCGCTATCCTCCCCAGAAGAAAACTCCACCATCTCTACAGCTTGTTCATCTTCAACTGATTTATCAATCTCTACCTTTCTCTTAGAATTAGACCCTTCACCACCCCTTAAATTCTTCCTTTTACTCCTCGGTATTTTGAAAACATCCGCTTCCTTTTCCGTTATTTCAATCTCCTCTTGACCTCCAATTTCATTTTCCAGCACCCCCTCAGCGACGGCAGTCGCAATCTCACCTACTGTTTCCCCTCCCTCTTTGTTCTGATCTACCACAATTGTCCCCGTATTCACACTGCCTTCCTCTCCTACTTTTCCAACCACATCTGCCCACCTTCTCTCTTCCCCTGCACCCTTAGCATGTTCATCCCTTCGCGGTGGTGCGTTAGTTGCACCAGCACTAGAGCTACTACCAGGCTCAGCGTGCTCATTCTCGGGACAACTACGCACCAAATGCCCCTCTCTTCCACAGCCAAAGCATTTCATTGATTCAGTAGATGCATAGAAGACATAATCAAATCCATCAATCTTAAAACTGAACGCTAAATTCAGTTCATCTCCGTCCTTTTTTAAAATCATATGCACTTGTCTCCTATGAGACACGACATGTTTCAACAATGGAGATTTGCATCCAAAAAGAACCTTCTTTATTGTAGATACGATTTGACCATGGCGAGATAACTCTCGCTCCAACACTTCATCTCTAACAAATGGTGGCACGTTAGAAAGTATAACTTTCTTCGCCGGATTCATAAGCGGAAATACCGGCGTCTGTGTCTCCCG
>NW_024609808.1:475000-497500 GCF_018296145.1 Oncorhynchus tshawytscha
TGAATATATTTTATTTTTTATTTCACCTTTATTTAACCAGGTAGGCTAGTTGAGAACAAGTTCTCATTTGCAACTGCGACCTGGCCAAGATAAAGCATAGCAGTGTGAACAGACAACAACACACAGTTACACATGGAGTAACAATAAACAAGTCAATAACATAGTAGAAAAAAAATAATCTATATACATTGTGTGCAAAAGGCATGAGGAGGTAGGCAATAAATAGGCCATAGGAGTGAATAATTACAATTTAGCAGATTAACACTGGAGTGATAAATGATCAGATGAACATGTGCAGGTAGAGATACTGGTGTGCAAAAGAGCAGAAAAGTAAATAAAATAAAAACAGTATGGGGATGAGGTAGATAGATTGGGTGGGCTATATACCGATGGACTATGTATAGCTGCAGCGATCGGTTAGCTGCTCAGATAGCAGATGTTTAAAGTTGGTGAGGGAGATAAAAGTCTCCAACTTCAGAGATTGTTGCAATTCGTTCCAGTCGCAGGCAGTAGAGAACTGGAAGGAAAGGCGGCCAAATGAGGTGTTGGCTTTAGGGATGGTCAGTGAGATACACCTGCTGGAGCGCGTGCTACGGGTGGGTGTTGCCATCGTGACCAGTGAACTGAGATAAGGCAGAGCTTTACCTAGCATAGACTTGTAGATGACCTGGAGCCAGTGGGTCTGGTGACAAACATATAGCGAGCGCCAGCCGACCAGAGCATACAGGTCGCAGTGGTGGGTGGTATAAGGTGCTTTAGTAACAAAACGGATGGCACTGTGATAAACTGCATCCAGTTTGCTGAGTAGAGTGTTGGAAGCTATTTTGTAGACGACATCGCCGAAATCGAGGATCGGTAGGATAGTCAGTTTTACTAGGGTAAGTTTGGTGGCGTGAGTGAAGGAGGCTTTGTTGCGAAATAGAAAGCCGACTCTAGATTTGATTTTGGATTGGAGATGTTTGACATGAGTCTGGAAGGAGAGTTTGCAGAATAGCAAAAATGCATCAACTTACAAGTAAAATTCAAAACATTTCTTTAATTGCCATATATGAAATGCATTAACCATTCTTGATTAAAATCTAAACAGACCCCCCCAAAAAGAAGATAATGATGATTAATTCCGTCTCAGACGAGCCAGGTCATTACGGCAGATTGTGCAAGCTAATTAGCATAGCGCATCTTGTTAAGGTGTGTCTGTTGCTCTGGTCTCGGGAAACAGTTGGAGGAAACAGGACTAATTGAGACGAATCAGCTAACATTCACTCCGCCCTGTGAAAAAGACCTCTAACGAGACCTCGCTCTAACCCCACCTCCACCTCGCTTGCCATTGGTCAGGTGAAGTCGGAATCTGCACTACCATTGGCTAGGGTGTCAGTATCTGCGCAGTACTTGGTCCGATTAGCCCACTGTGACCATTGTGTCACTGAGAAGTACAGTAAATGTACCGTCACCACACCAGGAAGGAGATTTGAACGTGCTGTACACAAGAAACATCTATAACTGATCTGAAAATAATAACCCCGGCAAGTGTATACACTTGTTATCCTGGGCTGACGGACCTTGACTCCAAAATGCCCTATCATTTTTAGAGTCTGAGAACTACTCCAGTCCATTCCATCATGAGAGTGTTTGAGATTCTACATCAATGTTGGAGTTGTATGTTTCGATCAAAGTTTGTGTTCAAGGCTGTATCCCTGTTTGTACAGACATCTGCAGTCAACAAAGACTGCAGGTAGAAGAGGTTATCAGAACTGATTTAGTTGTCTTTAAGAGAAGCCGTCCGTGGAACACACTGATTCTCTTTCCCTATTTGTCAGATTTGTCAGATGGCTGCTGCAACCCATCTGCTGCTGCAACCCATCTGCTGCTGTAACCTATCTACTACTATAACCCATCTACTGCTGTAACCCATCTACTGCTGCAACCCATCTACTACTGTAACCCATCTACTACTGTAACCTATCTACTACTATAACCCATCTACTACTGTAACCCATCTACTACTATAACCTATCTACTACTATAACCCATCTACTACTGTAACCCATCTACTACTGTAACCCATCTACTACTGTAACCCATCTACTACTATAACCTATCTACTACTATAACCCATCTGCTGCTGTAACCCATCTACTGCTGCAACCCATCTACTACTGTAACCCATCTACTACTATAACCCATCTGCTGCTGCAACCCATCTGCTGCTGTAACCCATCTGCTGCTGTAACCCATCTGCTGCTGTAACCCATCTGCTGCTGTAACCTATCTACTACTATAACCCATCTACTGCTGTAACCCATCTACTGCTGCAACCCATCTACTACTGTAACCCATCTACTACTGTAACCCATCTACTGCTGTAACCCATCTACTACTGTAACCCATCTACTGCTGCAACCCATCTACTACTGTAACCCATCTACTACTGTAACCCATCTGCTGCTGTAACCCATCTGCTGCTGTGACGTAGAAGTCCGTCACTGGCCGCGGGCAGCATTTGGTTCTTTAACGCACACACATATTCATCACTCCTCCCTGCGCCATTATACCATAAGTTAACAATGTGGGTCGACACACAATTTAACTTCTGTCTTGGTGCATGCATTTCACACTTGTCAATGTTCATATTTGAGAGATACAATAATTATTATACTTATCAATGTTGTGGATGAGCGCATTGTTTGTTTGTTCTGTTCCTCTCTCTCCATCTCTGTATCTTCTGGGTATGCTGGAAAAGGACCCGAGCTAAGGGAATTGGGTTGGCTTTATAGTGCCTGTCCCAAATGGCTCATTAATGCATATGGGCATATTGAAAGATATTGTCAGTAATGATGTAATGTTGTAAATGTTATGTTGTGATATTGTTTAAAACCGTGTTGCAATGTATATCCTTTAGTATGTTTAGTTCATGGAAAATGTAGGTTTGTATTGTTAATTGATTAATTAATTAGGGTTAATTGTTCTGAGGGGAGGGGCTAGCCCTACAAAAGGAGCCACTCTCCAGTCTCTAAGGGGGATTTTTTTTTGATTGAGCTGTGGATGGGGCAGCATTGTTGTTAAGCTGTCCCATAAGGTAGACGTTGATGGCAGTACTGTTGTTTTCTGTTCCGGAATCACTTGTAAATAAACACCTTTGCACAGAAGAACTTTTGCGGTTCCGCCATCTTTTTATTTTTATAGAGGTTAGGTTATCCAGTTTAGCCATCTGGCCTACTCTACGTGACAACTACTATAACCCATCTACTACTGTAACCCATCTGCTGCTGTAACCCATCTACTACTGTAACCCATCTGCTGCTGCAACCCATCTGCTGCTGCAACCCATCTGCTGCTGCAACCCATCTACTACTGTAACCCATCTACTACTGTAACCCATCTACTACTATAACCCATCTACTACTGTAACCCATCTACTACTGTAACCCATCTACTACTATAACCCATCTACTACTATAACCCATCTACTACTGTAACCCATCTACTACTGTAACCCATCTACTACTGTAATATCTACTACTATAACCTATCTACTACTATAACCCATCTACTACTATAACCCATCTACTACTGTAACCCATCTACTACTGTAACCCATCTACTACTGTAACCCATCTACTACTGTAACCCATCTACTACTATAACCCATCTGCTGCTGTAACCCATCTACTACTATAACCCATCTACTACTGTAACCCATCTACTACTGTAACCCATCTGCTGCTGTAACCCATCTACTACTATAACCCATCTACTACTGTAACCCATCTACTACTGTAACCCATCTACTACTGTAACCCATCTACTACTGTAACCCATCTACTACTGTAACCCATCTACTACTGTAACCCATCTACTACTGTAACCCATCTGCTGCTGCAACCCATCTGCTGCTGTAACCCATCTACTACTGTAACCCATCTACTACTATAACCTATCTACTACTGTAACCCATCTACTACTGTAACCCATCTACTACTGTAACCCATCTACTACTGTAACCTATCTACTACTATAACCCATCTACTACTATAACCCATCTACTACTGTAACCCATCTACTACTGTAACCCATCTACTACTATAACCCATCTACTACTATAACCCATCTACTACTGTAACCCATCTACTACTGTAACCCATCTACTACTATAACCCATCTACTACTGTAACCCATCTACTACTGTAACCCATCTACTACTGTAACCCATCTGCTGCTGCAACCCATCTGCTGCTGTAACCCATCTACTACTGTAACCCATCTACTACTATAACCTATCTACTACTATAACCCATCTGCTGCTGTAACCCATCTACTGCTAACCCATCTGCTGCTGTAACCCATCTGCTGCTGTAACCCATCTGCTGCTGTAACCCATCTGCTGCTGTAACCCATCTACTGCTGTAACCCATCTACTACTGTAACCCATCTACTACTGTAACCCATCTACTACTGTAACCCATCTGCTGCTGTAACCCATCTGCTGCTGTAACCCATCTACTACTGTAACCCATCTACTACTGTAACCCATCTACTACTGTAACCCATCTGCTGCTGCAACCCATCTGCTGCTGTAACCCATCTGCTGCTGTAACCCATCTACTACTGTAACCCATCTACTACTGTAACCCATCTGCTGCTGCATCCCATCTGCTGCTGCAACCCATCTACTACTGTAACCCATCTACTACTGTAACCCATCTACTACTGTAACCCATCTACTACTGTAACCCATCTGCTGCTGTAACCCATCTACTACTGTAACCCATCTACTACTGTAACCCATCTACTACTGTAACCCATCTACTACTGTAACCCATCTGCTACTGTAACCCATCTACTACTGTAACCCAACTGCTACTGTAACCCATCTGCTGCTGTAACCCATCTACTACTGTAACCCATCTACTACTGTAACCCATCTACTACTGTAACCCATCTGCTGCTGTAACCCATCTACTACTGTAACCCATCTACTACTGTAACCCAACTGCTACTGTAACCCATCTGCTGCTGTAACCCATCTGCTGCTGTAACCCATCTGCTGCTGTAACCCATCTACTACTGTAACCCATCTACTACCGCAACACATCTACTACTGTAACCCATCTGCTGCTGTAACCCATCTACTACTGTAACCCATCTACTACTGTAACCCATCTACTACTGTAACCCATCTACTACTGCAACACATCTACTACTGCAACACATCTACTACTGCAACACATCTACTACTGCAACACATCTGCAACACATCTACTACTGCAACACATCTACTACTGTAACCCATCTACTACTGCAACACATCTACTGTAGAGCGAAGGGGAAGGTACGGCTCTGCAGAAAAATAAAATAACATAGAAAAATAAATCAAACAAAACAGATTCCGAGTGCCATGTGTCAGTTGACGTGTTAGCTCATGCTGTTTTTAAGAGCTTGCATATCAGAAGTGTTGATTGACTCACACCCCCCGCCCTCCCGCCTCCCCAATCATGCCCTCGTTCATAGATCATTAGATCTGACTGCGTGACTGTTGACACTTATTCCCCCACCCTAGTGCACGCTGGTAGGACAAGAGTGACAGGCTCACAAGGTGAGAACACTTGTGGAACACTTGGGATTAAACTCATTTATGTAGCGTGTGTGAGAGAGGGAGGTCTTCACTTTGGTCACAGCCTGTCTGACTCAGCAGAACCAGAAGTATAACGCTCTTCTCATTAGGATGACCGATGCCATCTTGTGACCCGGCAACGAACAGAGGCACTCTCCAGGACCCGAAATAGCAAAATAGACATTGCGCGGACAGAAATAACTTCAAATGAGTAGACTGGAGCTGTCCAAAACTCACACGTCAGTGAGTTTGCCCTTTTCCAAAGTGACCTGTTGGCGTTGAGGGAAGCTCGGTCTCGTTCCACGGCTGCCACAGCGGTGAAAACAAAATATCAACCATTGCAATTTGCAGTGGTGTAAAGTAAAAAATACTTTAAAGTACTACTTAAGGAGTTTTTTTTGAGTATCCGTACTTTACTATTCATATTTTTGACTACTTTTACTTTTACTTCACTACATTCCTAATGAAAATGATGTACTTTTTACTTCATAAATTTTCCCTGACACCCAAAAGCACTTGTTACATTTTGAATGCTTAGCAGGACAGGAAAATGGTCTAATTCACACACTTATCAAGGGAACATCCCTGGTCATCCCTACAGCGTCTGATCTGGCAGACTCACTAAACACATGCTTTGTTTGTAAATTATGTCTGAGTGTTAGAGTGTACCCCCGGCTATCCGTAAATTACATTTTAAAAAATGGTGGTGTGTGGATTGCTTAATATAAGGAATATGAAATTATCAATTACATTTACTTTTGATACTTAAGTATATTTAAAACCAAATACTTTTAGACTTTTACACAAATAGTATTTTACTGGGTGACTTTCAATTTTACTTGAGTCATTTTCTATTAAGATATCTTTACTTTTACTCAAGTATAACAATTGGGTACTTTTTACACCACTAGCAATGTGTCTATCTATGTGTTTCTGTGTCTGTGAAAAACAGAGCTTCAGTACTCCCCAGAGTGAAGATACGGCAGTACAGAACAGGCTAGGAGCCGCCTTTCATATGGAAATGAGGCCTTGTTTTGGTGGGCAGATATTGCAGAGCTTCAATCACAGAAGACAGGAACGAACTCACATTTATTTCAGGAAGCAGCTTTTTGTGGATATGCCTTAACAAGGAGAGTGAAGGCGGCTTGGCCTTGTGTCAAAACAACGGTGGGTGCAACACTAGGCTAAAATAGCATGATGCTAGGCTAATTCATCAATGAGAAGTGTCTCTCCTTTATCAGTGAGCCTTAGCCTAGATGCCCATGGCAGATATTAGCTGTTGGGTATTTGTTGAAGAATGTTAAACATCTGTGTCATGGGTACGACAGTGCACACAGACACACACACACACAGACACACACACAAACACACAAAGACAAGGAGCTCTATGTTCTGATCACTACTAAGCCAAAAGCATGCAATAACATGGTAATAACAATTCTCCACATGAACACGAATGCATTGCATGTGTCAGTGGATGGCTAACCAGTTGCCTTGCCCTAGTGGCAGACCCTGAACCTCTCAATGAGACTTGGGTGGGTTATGACACTGGTTCAGTGGATGGCTAACCAGTTGCCTTGCCCTAGTGGCAGACCCTGAACCTCTCAATGAGACTTGGGTGGGTTATGACACTGGTTCAGTGGATGGCTAACCAGTTACCTTGCCCTAGTGGCAGACCCTGAACCTCTCAATGAGACTTGGGTGGGTTATGACACTGGTTCAGTGGATGGCTAACCAGTTACCTTGCCCTAGTGGCAGACCCTGAACCTCTCAATGAGACTTGGGTGGGTTATGACACTGGTTCAGTGGATGGCTAACCAGTTACCTTGCCCTAGTGGCAGACCCTGAACCTCTCAATGAGACTTGGGTGGGTTATGACACTGGTTCAGTGGATGGCTAACCAGTTACCTTGCCCTAGTGGCAGACCCTGAACCTCTCAATGAGACTTGGGTGGGTTATGACACTGGTTCAGTGGATGGCTAACCAGTTGCCTTGCCCTAGTGGCAGACCCTGAACCTCTCAATGAGACTTGGGTGGGTTATGACACTGGTTCAGTGGATGGCTAACCAGTTACCTTGCCCTAGTGGCAGACCCTGAACCTCTCAATGAGACTTGGGTGGGTTATGACACTGGTTCAGTGGATGGCTAACCAGTTACCTTGCCCTAGTGGCAGACCCTGAACCTCTCAATGAGACTTGGGTGGGTTATGACACTGGTTCAGTGGATGGCTAACCAGTTACCTTGCCCTAGTGGCAGACCCTGAACCTCTCAATGAGACTTGGGTGGGTTATGACACTGGTTCAGTGGATGGCTAACCAGTTACCTTGCCCTAGTGGCAGACCCTGAACCTCTCAATGAGACTTGGGTGGATTATGACACTGATTATGACATTGTAATACTTCAGTTGTTACATTGCTATTACATAGTAAGTACATTGAGGTGGCGGTGAGAGCGACAGGTCTGAATGGGTGGAAGTGGTGTGGATGAAAATGGAGGCTTGTGGGTGTGATCTCATGTCGTGAGGTATAAACGTATGATGATCAACACTTCACTGACAAAACACTGAAGTCCAAAGTAAAATGTAACAACAAACAGAATAGAAAAGAGACTTTCAGAGAAATAGGCTAAAAAATAAGCAACAAAACCTGGCAACCCACAAACCACTTTGAGAGATCTCCGTTTGAAGTGGTTTGCTTTGGGAGTATTTTCATGGTTGTTTTTGTGGTGTCCATTCTGTTTGTGCTCTGCTTAATGGTCCCTGAGCTCAAAGGAATCGCACGCCGCTCCGCTGCCAAGCCACTTCTATCAGTTCAATCCACTGATTGATTGTTTTTGTCTGTCTTTTTTTCCCTCCAATTTCCCTGCCCGCCTTTGATGAATGTCACCTGAATTCATCTTAACTTGTGCTTCTGAACGGTCTCTTTATACTCAAAATTAAGGTGTTGTGGCTGGTTAGGTGACAGTCACTGACTGAGGGGACTTTTGAGAGTAGTTTCCCAGGCAAACCAGACTTTTATCTGATAAATAGTTTTCCGTTTGCCCCTCTGGTGCAAAGACAAAGACGATTGCAGAGAGGTGATTCCATCTCTCTCTCTCTCTGTCTCTCTCTCTCTCTGTCTCTCTCTGTCTCTCTCTCTCTCTCTCTCTCTCTCTCTCTCTCTCTGTCTCTCTCTCTCTCTCTCTCTCTCTCTCTCTCTCTCTCTCTCTCTCTGTCTCTCTCTCTCTCTGTCTCTCTCTCTCTCTCTCTCTCTCTCTCTCTCTCTCTCTCTCTCTCTCTCTCTCTCTCTCTGTCTCTCTGTCTCTCTCTCTCTCTCTCTCTCTCTCTCTCTCTCTCTCTCTCTCTCTCTCTCTCTCTCTCTGTCTCTCTCTCTGTCTCTCTCTGTCTCTCTCTGTCTCTCTCTCTCTCTCTCTCTCTCTGTCTCTCTGTCTCTCTCTGTCTCTCTCTCTCTCTGTCTCTCTCTCTCTCTCTCTCTCTGTCTCTCTCTGTCTCTCTCTCTCTCTCTCTCTCTCTCTCTCTCTCTCTCTCTCTCTCTCTCTCTGTCTCTCTCTCTCTCTGTCTCTCTCTCTCTCTCTCTCTCTGTCTCTCTGTCTCTCTCTCTCTCTTTCTCTCTGTCTCTCTCTCTTCCTCTTTCTCTCTTTCTCTCTGTCTGTCTCTCTCTCTCTCTGTCTGTCTCTCTATGTCTCTGTCTGTCTCTCTCTCTCTCTCTCTGTCTCTCTCTCTCTTTCTCTCTCTTTCTCTCTGTCTCTCTCTCTCTTTCTCTCTGTCTCTTTCTCTCTCTTTCTCTCTGTCTCTTTCTCTCTCTTTCTCTCTGTCTCTCTCTCTCTTTCTCTCTGTCTCTCTCTCTCTCTCTCTGTCTCTCTCTGTCTCTCTCTCTCTCTCTCTCCCTCTGTCTCTCTCTCTCTCTCTCTCTCTCTCTCTCTCTCTGTGTGTGTGTGACTAATTCAATCACCCAGGGCCTCGTGGTGGTTAAGGTGGGATTTAGAGGATGAGCGTTGGAGCTGTTGTTCCAGCAATGATTTATAGTATCCAGCACCACAGGGTTGGTGGAATCCAGCATCAACACAAGCTTTGCTTTGCCAGGCTTTTTACACTTTTTTTCCCACCATCCAGCAGAAATGTACAGATTCTTAGCAGCAATCGTCCAGGCTGGATGGCTTAATTACTATTGACGTTCCACTGGCAGTCGTGGTAATTTGCAGAGTGCTCCGCCTGCAGTGGGTTGGGATAAACAGAGCGATGCCGAGTGGCCAAACAAAGACTTGGTGCGTCTCGTTTTGTTTGAGCCAGAAAAAGAATGACTCCATGAACTGCAGGAGCTACTGTTGTATATAGACTGATCAACATCCATCATGTCTACATGGAGACGGGTTGAGGAGAAAGACAAGGAGGCAGAGATGAAGGATTTTGAAACAGCTGACTCTCCTCAGATACCAGGAGTATGCAGTAGTTGAGTATAAGTCCATCACAGCACCATTCCTGACTGCTTACCTCATTCCCTGATAACACTGTGTGCTCGGTGGAGATATTAAAATCTCATATTATCCTCATCCTGCCTTTATCACTAAGCCCTGGGCCGTGCTTCTATTGTTTCCTATGGCAGTGCTTTGGATGAGTTGACCAGCGTCCAGGAAATAGGATCTCTCTCTGATTGATTTGGAGATTACCATCGTGTTCCCATGAATTTATCTTGATCGCTTCTCCTGGAGCTGAGATTGATTCGGTCTTAATTTTTTTTCAACACTCAAAACCCCAAATAAAGTGACAAGCTGCATTTGTAGTGAATAGTAACTCCCTCTCTGTCTACCTGGCCACTATTTAAAGATGTGTAGGAGATTCTCTCTCTCTTACGTCTCTTGATGACATCACAGTGGGGAAAGGAAAGCACTGAGCCGGGATTGGCCGACGATAGTCAGGGACCCCCAAAGGACTTACAACCACTTCAAGACGGAGGAAACTGGGGCAGTTGTGTTGTCTTACAGTAGCACCACCACCACCAGGAAAACGGTTAGAAGCAACGGTGACTACAATCAACAACAACAAAAAATATGGTGCTGGGTGAAAAGGGAGGCAGCCATCTTACCTGGGGACACAGGCCGAGGACTCCCCCTCGGGGGCCTCTGGGGCCGGGCAGCAGAACTGGTGCAGCACAGTCTGGTTCCTGGGAGATACGAGGGAGAGAGGAGGGAGAGAAAGGGGAGGGAAAGGACATTAGCGAGGCAGGAGGAATAGTAAGGAGCTTGTTTGAAATTGAATTACTAGAACTGGCATCATCCATATTGAGGGACAAATTCCTGTCTGGGGGGTCTGGGGGGCTTTATCCCTGTTTTAGTCATATTTCTATGGCTTTAACTAATACATGCAATGGAACTGTAATGGAGGTTTCTTTCTTATGTACATACTGTTGAAATGACACTGTTTAAAATGCATTGTAATACAAATACTGTGTTTTACTGTATGGAAGGGGGTTGGAGTATTGCATCGATGAGAAGAGAGTGTTCGTTGGTTCAGCAAACAACCAAGCTAAGCGTGAAAGGAGATGTCCCTTTCACTTTAGCCCCCAAAAAAAGAGCTGCTTCCATTTTGCCCTCTCAACACTAGGTTCACTTCATTTATTGGACATTGTGACACAAAATAGCCTTTTTTACAACTTAATCAACCTCCTGTTGACCTGTCTTACATGGCTGCCGGGCCGTGGCGGCTCGTTTTCCCCCTGCTGGCAGCTGTGGGGCTTGCAGGTACCGAGGAGCGGTCGGACATGTCCAGACGTGTGGTGAACGGGCCAAAGGGCTGGAGGAGGGCCAGACTCTCACAGTGAGAGGGAAGAGAGATGGCAGATGTCCCCGACCACGGGCTGCTTGGAGTGGGGCACGTGGCTGCCTCTCCACCTTCTAACCCTCCCCACCTCCACCCATCCTGCCTCCACATAGCCTAGCCAGAGAACATTGGCTAGCATAGTGCCATGTGGGGCTCAGCTGGTTAGAGCGTAGAGCTAGCAATGCCAAGGTTGTTGTGGGTTCAGTTCCCGCAGGAACCAGTATACTGCTGTCCTTCCTCGCTGTTTACCTGCCAAACACTCCTCCTTGACCTCTCCTCTCTTTCCCTCCAACAAGGTTGTGGGTTCAGTTCCCACAGGAACCACAGTATACTGCTGTCCTTCCTCGCTGTTTACCTGCCAAACACTCCTCCTTGACCTCTCCTCTCTTTCCCTCCAACTCAGTTCCCACAGGAACCACAGTATACTGCTCCTTTCCCTCCAACAAGGTTGTGGGTTCAGTTCCCACAGGAACCACAGTATACTGCTGTCCTTCCTCGCTGTTTACCTGCCAAACACTCCTCCTTGACCTCTCCTCTCTTTCCCTCCAACAAGGTTGTGGGTTCAGTTCCCACAGGAACCACAGTATACTGCTGTCCTTCCTCGCTGTTTACCTGCCAAACACTCCTCCTTGACCTCTCCTCTCTTTCCCTCCAACAAGGTTGTGGGTTCAGTTCCCACAGGAACCACAGTATACTGCTGTGCTGTTTACCTGCCAAACCTTCCTTGACCTCTCCTCTCTTTCCCTCCAACAAGGTTGTGGGTTCAGTTCCCACAGGAACCACAGTATACTGCTGTCCTTCCTCGCTGTTTACCTGCCAAACACTCCTCCTTGACCTCTCCTCTCTTTCCCTCCAACAAGGTTGTGGGTTCAGTTCCCACAGGAACCACAGTATACTGCTGTCCTTCCTTGCTGTCTCTTTCCCTCCAATAACATTCTATCCATCCCTGAGACTGTGGTCCCCCACTCTCCTCTCCCTCTCTCCCCTTGTTCTCCAGCCCAGTCCCACAGACTCTCCATCCCTCCTTCCATCCCCGTGTCCCTGAGAGCCAGAGAGGCATGGTCTGATATGCAGGATGAGGAATTAAATAAATGACTATAACAAAAAAAAGCAGCAGCATTCTCCCATCTCTCTTCTGCCTGGACACGGGGCGTGGAGGCAGAGAGCGAGTCCATTTACAGAGCCCAATCCTTTGCTTTGTCCTCTAACTCTCCATATCTCTCTCTCTCTGCCTTTCCATCTCAGTCTCTATTCCCCCACTCCATCTCTCTATCCCTCTCCATCAACCTCTCGAAGGAACGACATTCCCTTGGCTTCCTCTCAGGATCGGTACATGGGGAACAGGAGATCTGGAGACTGGGTAGCTCCTTCAAGGACAGCATTCACTCACCTGTGAGTGGAGAGTGACCGCCTTAGAAAAATAATGACTAGAATAAAAATATCAATTATATTTATGTGGTAGAGACACCCTGTTCTCTTCCCTATACCCAAACCCACTACTCATGATGGAAGGTAATGCCTGCCATCATGCCTGCCTCGGAAAACCACAATGTTTAGAAGTCACCAGAGTCCATCATGAACTGTCTGATACTTATCATAAGATAACAAATTGAGAGAGGACAGAGAGAAAGAGAGAGAGAGAGGGTTGAGGAACGGGGTGAACAAAGAGGCTAAGAAAAAGAGGGTGTGATAAAGAGAGAAATGTAGTGATAGAGAGATAGATACAAGGAGATAATTAGAGCGATAGTGAGAGAATGGTGGCTGGAGATGGTGAGATAGAGAATTCATAAAATGAGAGTGAGAGAGAGATATAGAGAGTGAGGGGGAGAGAGAGAGAGAGAGAGAGAGAGAGGGGGAGAGAGAGAGAGAGAGAGGAGAGAGAGAGAGAGATGTGCTCACATACCACTGACCCAATGTTGTTGCTGTATCTCTAGTGGTGGTTCACAGTAGTATAAATCAATGGAAGTGGGGGAACAGGCTAATTAATTTCTATTGTTAACTACTCTGCTAATTGATTTCTCCTTAATGACCATGACACAACAGACTTTTAAGAGGTCGTCAACACTAAAGGGTCACACCGGGGACCAATTACCAGACACACAAAGAAGGCAACGTTTACACAGATCATTTGTAATTATTTGTTTATTATTATGACAAACAAC
Organism: Oncorhynchus tshawytscha; assembly: GCF_018296145.1. Lineage (NCBI taxonomy): Eukaryota > Metazoa > Chordata > Actinopteri > Salmoniformes > Salmonidae > Oncorhynchus > Oncorhynchus tshawytscha. Next base: position 488,589 of record NW_024609808.1, read on the forward strand.
CAAAATGGCCACCACAGAGAAGGAAAGAGAGTGGGTTTATATTGGTGTAGTGTTCTGCTCTCATATGTCAGCGGTTTCACGGCGATAGCGTCTTCTTCTTCTGTAACTAGAAGATGAGTCGCTGTCCTGCACAAGCTAGTTTGCTCATAAATGTGTTCTCAAGCCCACTCAAAAAGAGGCATCACGTTCTTGCTGTCGGGGGCCAAGTGAAAGAAGGCGTCGCCAAGGCATGCATCAAAAGCAACATTAGTCTCAGAGGATGTATAATTTAAATTTCCTCATTAAAAGTTGAACTCTTTGGAATACATTTCAGTGAAGGGTGGGTTTTAGCATACAGAACACCGCTCGTCTAACGTTCCCTCTGGCACAGTCTGTTTGAGTATTGTTTTGCCTTAATGGTTTTCGCTTTGACAGGGAACAGAAAGGAGCTACATTTGGATCTTAATTAATGGTGCTTATAGGTGAGGGGAGACGGGAAAGAGTTGTGGCTGTCTATGAGGAGAGACATCCAACAGTGTACGGTCACTGAATAAAAGAACATAGGTTGAGTCAGTGTGATGTCAGTGTGATGTCAGCGTGATGTCCCAAGGATTGTTTGACAGCTACTTAAGAGACACCTATTTGATGACCTTTTCTTAATGATCATCAGAGCTATTCGCTGCCTCTTTCTTTCTTTTCACTATCTTTCCTCATCTCTGCTTCAGTTTATCTCGCTATGTCAGTCTCTCTCTTTCTCTGTCTCATTGTCTATCCCTCTGTCTCTCTGTCTCTCTTCTCTCTCTGTGGTGTTACCTTTCTCTCATCTTCTAACTCAGTGGTAATTCAAACTTTTTCAGCGAGGACCACATTTTTTTTGCCAGAATTTCTGGGTACCCCATTTTTATCCCAACAAGGGTCCTGGTCTGACCCTTGTATTCTTGGATCTGACTAGGGGGGTTCTGGTCTGACCCTTGTATTCTTGGATCTCACTAGGGGGGTCCTGGTCTGACCCTTGTATTCTTGGATCTCACTAGGGGGGTCCTGGTCTGACTGGTTTATTCTTGGGTCTCACTAGGGGGTTCTGGTCTGACTGGTTTATTATTGGATCTCACTAAGGGGGTCCTGGTCTGACCCTTGTATTAGATATCACTAGGGGGTCCTGGTCTGACTGGTTTATTCTTGGATCTCACTAGGGGGTTCTGGTCTGACCCTTGTATTGGATCTCACTAGGGGGTTCTGGTCTGACTGGTTTATTCTTGGATCTAACTAGGGGGTCCTGGTCTGACCCTTGTATTCTTGGATCTCCCTAAGGGGTTTCTGGTCTGACTGGTTATTCTTGGATCTAACTAGGGGGTCCTGGTCTGACCCTTGTATTCTTGGATCTGACTAGGGGGTTCTGGTCTGACCCTTGTATTCTTGGATCTCACTAGGGGGTCCTGGTCTGACCCTTGTATTCTTGGATCTCACTAGGGGGTCCTGGTCTGACTGGTTTATTCTTGGGTCTCACTAGGGGGTTCTGGTCTGACTGGTTTATTATTGGATCTCACTAAGGGGGTCCTGGTCTGACCCTTGTATTAGATATCACTAGGGGGTCCTGGTCTGACTGGTTTATTCTTGGATCTCACTAGGGGGTTCTGGTCTGACCCTTGTATTGGATCTCACTAGGGGGTTCTGGTCTGACTGGTTTATTCTTGGATCTAACTAGGGGGTCCTGGTCTGACCCTTGTATTCTTGGATCTCCCTAGGGGGTTTCTGGTCTGACTGGTTTATTCTTGGATCTAACTAGGGGGGTCCTGGTCTGACCCTTGTATTCTTGGATCTCCCTAGGGGGTTTCTGGTCTGACTGGTTTATTCTTGAATCTCACTAGGAGGGTTTCTACAATCAGAACATGACTCACCACCAGCACTATGGCAACCAGCAAGGAACCCATTTTTAAGAGTCCTTGTTTACCTGGGGACACCATTTCAGTGACGGACCTAGGCTCTGCGTCAACAAGACTGATCATTCAGTTGCCCATGATGACGTCGCACTGACGTAGCAAGAGCAGGAAGTAACCAATCAGGATATAAGTAGATAAATCTCAGGGACAGACGTGGGGCTCTGTATTTATTTAAGGTCCCGCATAACTAGGATGAGGACAACAGGTCAGGTAGTAGCAGGGTGGAGTCAATTCAGAAATTAAAGAATGGCATTTTTAGTGAGATCCTTGAATAAGATGTGTTTAATATGAGCACACACACACACGGCTCATGTGAAGATTTGACTTAAACTGAGCGAAAGGAATCTGTTTGTACTAGAGAGGTCTACTTTGAAGCAAGAGAGAGAGGGAGAGAGAGGGAGAGAGAGAGAAAGAGAGAGAAAGGGAGAGAGTGTGAGAGAGAGAGAGAGAGAGAGAGAGAGAGAGAGGGAGAGAGAGAGATCTCCCCAATCCACAAAAGTGGAGACAAATTTGACCCAACTACCTTGGATTATGCGTCAACAGCAACCTTGAGAAAATCCTCTGCATTATCATTAACAGCAGACTTGTACATTTCCTCAATGTAAACAATCTACTGAGCAAATGTCAAATTGGCTTTTTACCAAACAACAGACCATGTATTCACCCTGCACACCCTAATTGACAACCAAACAAACCAAAACAAAGGCAAAGTCTTCTCATGCTTTGTTGATTTCAAAAAAGCCTTTGACTCAATTTAGCATGAGGGTCTGCTACACAAATTGATGGAAAGTGGTGTTGGGGGTAAAACATATGACATTATAAAATCCATGTACACAAACAACAAGTGTGCGGTTAAAATTGGCAAAAAAACACACACATTTCTTCCCACAGGGCCATGGGGTGAGACAAGGATGCAGCTTAAGCCCCACCCTCTTCAACATAAATATCGACGGGCACTAGAAAAGTCTGCAGCACCAGGCCTCACCCTACTAGTATCTGAAGTCAAATGTCTACTGTTTGCTGATGATCTGGTGATCTGGTGCTTCTGTCACCAACCAAGGAGGGCCTACAGCAGCACCTAGATATTCTGCACAGATTCTGCCAGACCTGGGCCCTGACAGTAAATCTCAGTAAGACCAAAATAATGGTGTTCCAAAAAAGGTCCAGTCGCCAGGACCACAAATACAAATTCCATCAAGACACCATTGCCCTAGAGCACACAAACAACTATACACACCTTGGCCTAAACATCAGAGCCACAGGTAACTTCCACAAAGCTGTGAACAATCTGAGAGACAAGGCAAGAAGGGCCTTCTATGCCATCAAAAGGAACATAAAATTCAACATATCAATTAGGATCTGGTTAAAAATACTTGAATCAGTCATAGAGCCCATTGCCCTTTATGGTTGTCAGGTCTGGGGTCCGCTCACCAACCAAGATTTCACAAAATGGGACAAACACCAGATTGAGACTCTGCATGCAGAATTCTGAAAGAATATCCTCCGTGTACAACGTAGAACACCAAATAATGCATGCAGAGCAGAATTAGGCCGATACCCACTAATTATCAAAATCCAGAAAAGACCATTAAAATCTACAACCACCTAAAAGGAAGTGATTCCCAAACCTTCCATAACAAAGCCATCACCTACAGAGAGATGAACCTGGAGAAGAGTTCCCTAAGCAAGCTGGTCCTGGGGCTCTGTTCACAAACACAAACACACCCCACAGAGCCCCAGGACAACAGCACAATTAGACCCAATCAAATCATGAGAAAACAAAAAGATAATTACTTGACACATTGGGAAGAATTAACAACAAAAAAATAGAGCAAACTAGAATGCTATTTGGCCCTAAACAGAGAGTACACAGTGGCAGAAACCTGACCACTGTGACTGAGCCAAAAGGAAAGGAAAGCTTTAAGGAAAGCTTTGACTATGTACAGACTCAGTGAGCATAGCCTTGCTATTGAGAAAGGCCGCCGTAGACAGACATGGCTCTCAAGAGAAGACAGGCTATGTGCTCACTGCCCACAAAATGAGGTGGAAACTGAGCTGCACTTCCTAACCTCCTGCCCAATGTATGACCATATTAGAGAGACATATTTCCCTCAGATTACACAGATCAACAAAGAATTTGAAAACAAAAACAATTTTGATAAACTCTCATATCTACTGGGTGAAATTCCACAGTGTGCCATCACAGCAGCAAGATTTGTGACCTGTTGCCACAAGAAAAGGGCAACTAGTGAAGAACAAACACCATTGTAAAAACAACCCATATTTATGCTTATTTATTTTCCCTTGTTTACCCTTAACCATTTGTACATTGTTACAACACTGTATATATACATAATATGACATTTGTAATGTCTTTCTTGTTTTGAAACTTCTGTATGTGTAATGTTTACTTTTAATTTTTATTGTTTATTTCACTTTTGTATATTTTCTACCTCACTTGCTTTGGCAATGTTAACACATGTTTCCCATGCCAATAAAGCCCCTTGAATTGAATTGAATTGAGAGAGAGAGAGAGAGAGAGAGAGAGAAAGAGAGAGAGACAGAGAGACAGAGAGAGAGAGAGAGAGAGAGAGAGAGAAAGAGAGACAGAGAGAGACAGACAGACAGAGAGAGAGAGAGAGAGAGAGAGAGAGAGAGAGAGAGAGAGAGAGAGAGAGACAGAGAGAGAGAGAGAGAGAGAGAGAGAGAGAGAGAGAGAGAGAGAGAGAGAGAGAGAGAGAGAGAGAGAGAGAGAGAGAAGAGAGAGAGAGAGAGAGAGAGAGAGAGAGAGAGAGAGACAGAGAGAGAGAGAGACAGAGAGAGAGAGAGAGAGAGAGAGAGAGAGAGAGAGAGAGAGAGAGAGAGAGAGAGAGAGAGAGAGAGAGAGAGAGAGAGAGAGAGAGAGAGAGAGAGAGAGAGAGAGAGAGAGAGAGAGAGAGAGAGAGAGAGAGAGAGAGAAAGAGAGACAGAGAGAGAGAGAGAGAAAGAGAGAGAGAGAGAGAGAAAGAGAGACAGAGAGAGAGAGAGAGAGAGAGAGACAAGGCAGAGACAATTTGCTTGTCAGGCAAACCTTGGCAAAGTGACCTTGAAAAAGACTTACATACCCACCACATTGACAGGTTTTGGACATTGATTTGACTGCACATGCTCAACGACTTAGATTTCCTGTTGAATTGCTTCGATAAAATAAATGTGTGATGAATTAAAGATTGCCTTGTAATGTCAAGGACAGGTGAGCAAAGAAATAGTGTTTTCATGGCAACGCTGAGAAAAAGCACAGGAAATAAACTAGCACGGTGTCGGGGGCTTACAAAGTGTTAACAAGCTGAAGGGGACTGATTATCTAAAACTCCCAGTAGTGTTTCTTGGCTGACTCCAAAAGGCTCGAATCATATCTTCATTTTGGCTAGGGCTCTATTATGGAACCCTATCATTGTGTTTATCCCAGTTTAGCCTGGGCTTTCTGAGAGCCACAATGGGAGTTACACACCACTTAAATCCGCCTGCGGGGCTACCGTCCAAACGTGTGTGTATGTGTGAGTGTGTGTGTGTTTCCATTAAGCATATCTCACTGTCCGTCGAGTGGATTGCTTGGGAAACATTGCCATGAACCGAGCCTGAGATCCCTGCGGGATGAGCACTCCACAAAGCCTTGGCCTCACACTCACACACACACGCTCTCGCTCCCACACAGACACTTTCACCACATCACACACACAAACACACACCAAATTAATAAATTAAGCCTCCTTGAAAGGTTTGTGTCAGCATGGACTCTGGGGCAGTCCCAGGCGGCTTAGCTATGCCCACTGCAGGAGAGAGACGAGAAAGAGAGGGAGAGAGAGCGGGAGATAGAGAGAGAGAGCGAGAAAGAAAGAAAGAAAGTAAGGAACGAAAGAGCGAGAGAGAGAGAGAGAGGGAGAGAGAAAGAGAAAGAGAGAGAGAAGAGAGAAAGAGAGAGAAAGAGAGAAAGAGAGAAGAGAAAGAGAGAGGAGGAGAGAGAGAGAGAGAAAGCGAGAAAGAGAGAGAGAGAGAGAGAGAGAAAGAGAGAGAGAGAGAGAGAGAGAGAGAGAGAGAGAGAGAGAGAGAGAGGGGGCAGCACACTCCATAACAAAGCCAGTGAGAAAAACACTGCATTATTATTTTCAGTCGCTGAGTGAAACTATTTAAACTCACTGTCTGGACCTTACCACAGTAAATCTCTATAGAAAATATACTGTTTGTATCTACAGGGATACACAATAATATTCCCTACAGTTCCCTGCTTTCATCTCTCCTGAGAGAGAGAGAAAGAGAGAGAAACGGAGAAAGAGAGGTAGAGAGACAGAGAGAGAGAGAGAGAGAGAGAGAGAGAGAGAGAGAGAGAGAGAGAGAGAGAGAGTGAGAGAGAGAGAGAGAGAGAGAGAGAAACAGAGAAAGAGAGGTAGAGAGAGAGGTAGAGAGAGAGAGAGAGAGAGACAGAGAAAGAGAGAAAGCGAGACAGAGGGAGCGATTGATCCACGGAGGGAGAAAAATGGTGCAATGTCTTTTGCACTCAAGCTGTGCTGCTAAAGATGTGAGGTTGATCTGTGGGGTTTTCACAGTCCTGCTGAAACTTTGACATCTGCTGCGTTCACTGTTACTGAGCAGTTTTATCTATCAAGCCGCGGTATCTGCTGTGCAAACGAGCGAAGAGCTGGCGGTGGGTCAATTCCTGGGGTATTTCAATCTCTAAATCAACACATTGTTGTGAAACGTCACGAGAGCATATTATTTTGGTTTTGTGGATCTGCGATACGAGTCAACGCAACAAGCTTTGTAATTGTGTTTACTACTGTTTTGTTTGGGTTGTTTTGCTATTGTTGCTGTTTCAAAGAATATCAGTATCTAGAATCACAGGCATCAATTGTCATGCAGGGTGATTGTGTAAGAAACCGCCAATTTCCAAGAAGTGAACACATACACATACACACACACACAATCATACACATACACACACACACAATCATACACGTACATACACACACAATCATACACATACATACACACACAATCATACACATACATACACACACAATCATACACATACATACACACACAATCACACACACATACACACAATCATACACATACATACACACACAATCATACACATACATACACACACAATCACACACACATACACACATGCAGGCACGCAACACACACACACACACATGCAGGCACGCAACACACACACACACACACATGCAGGCACGCAACACACACACACACACATTGGGATGTGTGGATAGAGTGCACATCTGTCAGGCAGAGAGGAGAGACATGGAGAGGACAAAGTAACACAGGATGACAAAGGACAAAAGCTGAGGGTGAAAAGGAGGGGAGGAGAAGAAAGAGGTGGATGAGGAAGAGATAAGGAGGGGAGGAGAAGAAAGAGGTGGATGAGGAAGAGATAAGGAGGGAGGAGGAGAAGAAAGAGGTGGATGAGGAAGAGATAAGGAGGGGAGGAGAAGAAAGAGGTAGATGAGGAAGAGATAAGGAGGGGAGGAGAAGAAAGAGGTGGATGAGGAAGAGATAAGGAGGGAGGAGAAGAAAGAGGTGGATGAGGAAGAGATAAGGAAGGGAGGAGAAGAAAGAGGTGGATGAGGAAGAGATAAGGAGGGGAGGAGAAGAAAGAGGTGGATGAGGAAGAGATAAGGAGGGGAGGAGAAGAAAGAGGTGGATGAGGAAGAGATAAGGAGGGGAGGAGAAGAAAGAGGTGGATGAGGAAGAGATAAGGAGGGGAGGAGAAGAAAGAGGTGGATGAGGAAGAAATAAGGAGGGGAGGAGAAGAAAGAGGTGGATGAGGAAGAGATAAGGAGGGGAGGAGAAGAAAGAGGTAGATGAGGAAGAGATAAGGAGGGGAGGAGAAGAAAGAGGTGGATGAGGAAGAAATAAGGAGGGGAGGAGAAGAAAGAGGTGGATGAGGAAGAGATAAGGAGGGGAGGAGAAGAAAGAGGTGGATGAGGAAGAGATAAGGAGGGGAGGAGAAGAAAGAGGTGGATGAGGAAGAGATAAGGAGGGGAGGAGAAGAAAGAGGTGGATGAGGAAGAGATAAGGAGGGCATGCCATCACATCCATCTAAGACATCCTCAAGCCTCAATTCCTCTCACCCTCCTCCTTATTTCACTTCCTTTTGATCAGAAACCGAATCACTGCACGTCACTGCAGGAATCAACATCCACCCCCCCAACGTGCGGGTTCTGATGATGTAACCAGGGAGCAGGGGGCCTGACAGGCGGGTTCTGATGATGTAACCAGGGAGCAGGGGGCCTGACAGGCGGGTTCTGATGATGTAACCAGGGAGCAGGGGCCTGACAGGCGGGTTCTGATGATGTAACCAGGGTAAACAGGGAGCAGGGGCCTGACAGGCGGGTTCTGATGATGTAACCAGGGAGCAGGGGGCCTGACAGGCGGGTTCTGATGATGTAACCAGGGAGCAGGGGCCTGACAGATGTAACCAGGGGGTTCGGGTTCTGATGATGTAACCAGGGAGCAGGGGGCCTGACAGGCGGGTTCTGATGATGTAACCAGGGAGCAGGGGCCTGACAGGCGGGTTCTGATGATGTAACCAGGGCCTGCAGGGGGCCTGACAGGCGGGTTCTGATGATGTAACCAGGGAGCAGGGGGCCTGACAGATGGGTTCTGATGATGTAACCAGGGAGCAGGGGCCTGACAGCAGGTTCTGATGATGTAACCAGGGAGCAGGGGGCCTGACAGGCGGGTTCTGATGATGTAACCAGGGAGCAGGGGGGGGCCTGACAGGCGGGTTCTGATGATGTAACCAGGGAGCAGGGGGCCTGACAGGCGGGTTCTGATGATGTAACCAGGGAGCAGGGGCCTGACAGGCGGGTTCTGATGATGTAACCAGGGAGCAGGGGGCCTGACAGGCGGGTTCTGATGATGTAACCAGGGAGCAGGGAGGGGGCCTGACAGGCGGGTTCTGATGATGTAACCAGGGAGCAGGGGCCT
>NW_024609808.1:500000-502500 GCF_018296145.1 Oncorhynchus tshawytscha
ACCTCAAACGTCCCCATTTTCTGACACAGAAAGGTCAGGATGATTAAACCCCAATCTGGAAGGTGAGGCTGTCGCAGAACTGGGTTGTATTCATTCTGCATCAAATGGAGGAAGACTGACTGAAACAGGGAAGGACTATGTGGACTTGTCCAGTAAAAAGAAAATGCTTGTTTCTGTTGTCCATTGAAATATATATTTTTTTATGTTTTGCTACGGTGTGTCCTAATGAATCCAACCCTGGTGTACTGGATGACAAACATCACCTGACGTCTGATCTAGAGGTCGACCGATCAAGTTTTCATAACAATCGGAAATCGGTATTTTTGGACACCGATTTTCTTTTTTTTTACAGCTTTATTTAACTAGGCAAGTCAGTTAAGAACACATTCTTATTTTCAATGACGGCCTAGGAACAGTGGGTTAACTGCCTCGTTCAGGGGCAGAACGACAGATTTTCACCTTGTCAGCTCGGGGCATCCAAACTTGCAACCTTACGGTTAACTAGTCCAACGCAATAACGACCTGCCTCTTGTTGCACTCCACAAGGAGACTGCCTGTTATGCGAGAGCAGTAAGCCAAGGTAAGTTGCCAGCTAGCATTAAACTTATCTTATAAAAAACAATCAATCATAATCACTAGTTAACTACACATGGTTCATGATATTACTAGATATTCTCTAGCTTGTCCTGCGTTGAGTATAATCTGACTGAGCATACAAGCATACAAGTATCTAAGTATCTAACTGAGCGATGGTAGGCAGAAGCAGGCGTGTAAACATTCATTCAACCAGCACTTTCGTGCGTTTTGCCAGCAGCTCTTCGTTGTGCATCAAGCATTGCACTGTTATTGACTTCAAGCCTATCAACTCCCGAGATGAGGCTGGTGTAACCGAAGTGAAATGGCTGGCTAGTTAGCTAATAGCGTTTCAAACGTCACTTGCTCTGAGACTTGCAGTGGTTGTTTCCCTTGCTCCGCTGCTTCGAGGGTGGCTGTTGTCGTTGTGTTCCTGGTTCGAGCCCAGGGAGGAGTGAGGAGAGGGACGGAAGCTATACTGTTACACTGGCAATACTAAAGTTCCTATAAGAACATCCAATAGTCAAAGGTTAATGAAATACAAATGGTATAGAGGGAAATAGTCCTATAATTCCTATAATAACTACAACCTAAATCTTCTTACCTGGGAATATTGAAGACTCATGTTAAAAGGAACCACCAGCTTTCATATGTTCTCATGTTCTGAGCAAGGAACTTAACCGTTAGCTTTCTTACATGGCACATATTGCACTTTTACTTTCATCTCCAACACTTTATTTTTGCATTATTTAAACCAAATTGAACAAGTATGAAACTTGTTTATTTCAGGCTAAATGTATTTTATTGATGTATTATATTAAGTTAAAATAACTGCATTCAGTATTGTTGTAATTGTCATTATTACAAATAAAACATTTAAAAATCGTCCAATTAATCGGTATCGGCTTTTTTGGTCCTCCAATAATCGGTATCGGTATCAGCGTTGAAAAATCATAATCAATGGACCTCTAGTCTGATCTTCAATGGATTAGGCATCAATGGATTACAGCATCTGTAGCTAGAGGTCAATTGATTTCCATATAACCTCTGAGGAGGACGCTAAAGAGAGAGTGTATTTCAATAGACTTAACAAGTGGCTTCCTCTCCTCGTCTCCTTTCCTCCCTCTGCTCTTTAAAAGGCCAAAGTAATAGAATGCCCTCTAGAAATGTGATTACTCCTGTCCAGTTCTTTAGCGGCACTGCATATAGATTAAAGGAAACGAAAAAGGAAACAAGGAGAGGAAGTCAATTCAGACTATTGAGATGCACCCCCAGTGAATGCCAACCAGACTGGAGTGGCACCAAAAGACAGCAGGTGATTTTCTATTAGCATTTCTCATAATTACATATCCATCTCTTGGCAACGCTTTACTCACCGCTGATTGCTCATCACTGCTCATTTGCATACGCTATCTGGAGCGCATCGATTAGATGGGTGTTTATTTTACTGGAGCTCTAAAGGAGAAAGTCATCCGGCATGTCAACTTTGTCACAGGAATAACAACGAAGTCTGGTTAGACTATTCAAATTCAAAACATGTCTTTGAAAGTAAATTCCTCTCCGTATGTATTTGGACAGTGAAGCTCACATTTTGAATTTGGCTCTCAGCATTTTGGATTTGAGATCAAATGGTTTATATGAGGTGACAGTGCGGAATGCCACCTCATATTTGATGGTATTTTCATGTATATCTGTTTAACTGTTTAGAAATGAAGGCACTTTATGTATTTAGTCCCTACATTTGGAGAAGTCATAAGTATTTGGACAAATTCACTTATTAAAGTAGTCAAAGGTTTTCTATGTTTACAGTGTCTTCAGAAAGTATTCAAACCCCTTGACTTTTTCCACATTTTGTTGTTACAGCCTGAATTTAAAATGGATCAACATTTTTTTTAACACCTTTATTTAACTAGGCAAGTCAGTTAAG
>NW_024609808.1:507500-515000 GCF_018296145.1 Oncorhynchus tshawytscha
CGTTCACCCCACATATGGCCGCTCTCTCCTTGAGATGGCTGGCAGCTGCACAGATTCAGCCCCTTTCATGGGAAGAAGAGAGCCATGTGAGAAGGGAAGGAGGAGGCGGGAGAGGGGGGTGGATGAATGGGCTGCAGCCAATGCAGAATAGCATGCTGACTGCCAGGTGGTGTGTGGGTGAGTGTGTGCCCTTATTTGTGTACTTGTGTGTGCTAGTATGCATATGTTGATGTGTTTATGTGCTAGTAAGGATAACTGTGATTATGACTATGTGACTATCTCTTTGTGTACAGCGCACGCATACATACACTATCGTTCAAAAGTTTGGGGTCACTTAGAAATGTCCTTGTTTTTGAAAGAAAAGCAAATTTTTTGTCCATTAAAATAACATAAAATTGAACAGAAATACAGTGTAGAAATTGTTAATGTTGTAAATTACTATTGTAGCTGGAAATGGCTGATATTTTATTGAATATCTACATAGGCGTACAGAGGCCCATTATCAGCAACCATCACTCCTGTGTTCCAATGGCACGTTGTGTTAGCTAATCCAAGTTTATCATTTTAAAAGGCTAATTGATCATCAAAAAACCCTTCTGCAAGCATCCAGGAGTCGTCTCTTCACTGTTGATGTTGAGACTGGTGTTTTGCGGGTACAATTTAATGAAGCTATCAGTTGAGGACTTGTGAGGTGTCTGTTTCTCAAACTAGACACTCTAATGTACTTGTCCTCTTGCTCAGTTGTGCACTGGGGCCTCCCACTCATCTTTCTATTCTGGTTAGAGCCAGTTTGAGGTTTTCTGTGAAGGGAGTAGTACACAGCGTTGTACAAGATCTTCAGTTTTTTGGCAATTTCTCACATGGAATAGCCTTCATTTCTCAGAACAAGAATAGACTGATGAGTTTCAGAAGAAAGGTCTTTGTTTCTGGCCATTTTGAGCCTGTAATCGAACCCACAAATGCTGATGCTCCAGATACTCAACGAGTCTAAAGAAGGACCCGTTTTATTGCTTCTTTAATCAGAACAACAGTTTTCAGCTGTGCTAACATAATTGCAAAAGGGTTTTCTAATTATCTATTAGCCTTTTAAAATTATATACTTGGATTAGCTAACACAACGTGCCATTGGAACAAAGGAGTGATGGTTGCTGATAATGGGTCTCTGTGCGCCTATTTAGATATTCCATAAAGAATCTGCCGTTTCCAGCTACAATAGTCATTTACAACATTAACAATGTCTACACTGTATTTCTGAACAACTTGATGTTATTTTAATGGACAAAAAAACGTGCTTTTCTTTCAAAAACAAGGAACTTTCTAAGTGACCCCAAACTTTTGAACGATAGTGTATGTTTTGAGAGAGGACAGCCAGCAGGAGAGAAGCACCTGCAGCAACATGAGCTCCCCAGGGCTCCCCCTCAGGCTATGGGGCTGCCTCCCAGCTAGCTAACGCCACACACCAGCAATCCTGCACTGAGAACCAGGGAGCCAGAGGGACAGAGAGCCCAGTCAGAACATATGGAATCAGGGGAGACAGGAGACACACCAGCCACTCGGATGGAGGGATGGAGCTGAATACTGATAATGACTGCAGAGGATGCTTGAGGAACCTGCTTATTAAGGAGAGAGGAGGAGGTGGTGGTGAGAGAGAGAGGGGGGTTGGTGAGGTAAGTTGATGAGGAGAGCAAAAACAGGAGGGAATGGTAAATAAGGAGATGCAAAATAGGAAAGATAGAGCGAGAGAGACAGAGACAGAGAGTGGATATAGGAAAGGCAGGGTGTGTTTGTAACAAGAGTGGATGAGGGAGGAGATGAGGAGAAGGAGACAAAAAAAGATAAATGGAGACAGAGATGAAAAGAGAGAGACGGAGCGAGACAGAGGGACAGAGAAAGAGAGAAAGCGAGAGATAGAGAACAGCATTTTCCTGAAGAATCTGTCAGTCAGGCAGCCTTTTCTTCAGATCATCATATGCACCCACTCAGAAACTTTCCAGACAAGTGAGCACCATGTTGAGAGAAGAACACTCCGGGCCTTTACTATTGCAGTCTGCAAAATGAGCCTCTCAGATGCCTCCTAGAGCTGGGAACTTCCTTCAAGAGACGAGAAGATGGAGAGTTTTATTTCCCTCAAGGCTCTTGAAGCGTGACAACCGGAATCTACTCCCACTCTATCACAGTCGGGTTCTTTTAGGCCTTGTTAACTATGGTTGGCTCTTCGAGACACTCGCCGTGACCGTATTTTTTTGTCACAAAGCTGAGGAACACGAAAGTGAAGAGTAAAATCTGTTGAATAGGGGTTCACAAACTTTTGGGAGCAACTTGAAGCATCTGCACTACGCAAAGATATTCCTCTGAACCATCAAATCAACAAACCAATGTTGTTTCAAAAACATTCTCTTTAACAGGAAAAAATGTTTTTCCTCAATTACAACTGTAGTCTACAATACAGCAGTGTGTTACATCTACAGAGAGGGATTCCAGCCTCATCTGGGGTGTCATCATTCATCCAAAACGTTTTGCAATGGAAAAGCATTTACTCCAAACGGGAAACATTTTGCAATGGAAAATTGGACAAAATCAGGTAGATTCCTCCATTTGGTTCTGTTTGGTTCTGTTTGGTTCCTGTTGAAAACACCCCTGAAGTTGCTTCTATGCTATGTTAAGCGATGTCATCGTCGTGCTGCTTATTAATAGACAAACACACAGTGAAAGGTACACAATTTGCCCACACACACTCACTCACGCATAAACACACCAGAGCTCTGCCCCTGACATGATAAGCAATTTGCCACACGTCTCTGTCCTCCCCCATGCCCACGGCTAATAGAGATTTATTCACAGCTCCTGGGGGCCAGCGGCACAGTACGCCATCTTGTCTTGTCAGGATCAATGCGCTAAGTGAGTGATGTAATGCTGCGCGACGTCGGCTGACTTTCATGGATCACTACATTGTTATTAAGGGTAACATTAACGTTTGCTCTCTCTCTCTCTCTCTCTCTCTCTCTATCTATCATCTTCTGAAACAGTCAAGAGGCCACGGCTGGCGACACCCGATGGACCGACACATAAAAGCCCCTAAAGATCACACTACAATAGACTCTATGCTCAATGAGCCTATACAGTACGTTGACAGTGACATTCCTAGCTTCTAGCTCAGGTGTCGGTAAGGTAACGCATGGCGCGAGAGAAGTTCACCAAACTACACTCCGCTACATAAGAATACAGATCTTCATTTGATCAACTTGTTGCAATGCAGGACATTTTAAACGTGTAGTGTATTTGAGGTTTAAAAAGGATTTTGAAGTTTGTAGCCTAATATCCACTTTGAAATGTCAGACTTGATTTTCCCTTATGAAAAATGCATCAAGCCCTATATTATAATCTACACAATAATTTATATTTCCTGTTGGATTATTTTCCTGCTCTATCAAACAGGCATCAACCTACAGCTGTATAACCTTGACCCAGAAAGCACATTGAGGGATTCTCATTCTCATTGAAATGGTTGATTCTCCCTGCGCTGTCATCACTTGGCACTGAACCATGGCATTGTTCAAGTTGTTTACTGGCAGAATGTGTGTGTGTGTGTATTGCATGTGTGTGTGTGTGTGTCTGTGTGTGTGTGCGTGTGTGTCTGTGTGCGTGTGTCTATGTGTGCGTGTACGTGTGCGCGCGCGAGCGTGTGTGTGTGTGTGTGTGTGTGCATGTCTGCTGTTCTGGCTCTGGATAGCAGACACTAAAATGGGTATCAGTACTATGGACAGCTCCCATTACTAGGAAACACCAGTAAACAGCTAAAGACATGTATAGGGGTCATTTCAACACACACACACACTCAAGCACTTGCACTTAAATTAATATCTAGTTTTGCAGACAGAGCCTTAGGTGCATCTCAAAACAGAGGACCATTGGACAGGTGGTAGTGAACACTCAGTAGGAGACGTGATGAGGAAAGGAAGCTACTTGAGGCTATTGAGGAGAGATGCTTCCTATAGGTGACAGCCGCAACAGGGCAGGACAGAGAAGCCCACACAGTCAGACTGTTAACTTAGCCTGTTTGTATTCTGTTTACTGGAGTATCAATTCAAATCATAGTAACAATAGAAACCAACAGCCCCATTGAAGTGCCCGACTCAGTCAGAGGGGAAAAACGGAGAGGTCCTGATGGATGAGACTAGCCACTCAAAGCCCAGATGGATACACCACTAAGCAAGCCATCCTGTATTTCATTGCAATACTACCATAGAAAAATATACTACTAAAGCCATTGAGAAGATCTAGATTCTACACCAGCAATACTCAATAGGGGGTCCGCGGTCCGGTTCAGGATCCAGAACGGGGTCAATACGGACCGCGGGTCGCATAAAAACAATAAATATATATATGTCATTTTTTTACGAACTTTCTGCTGTTAAGAGTTAAGAGCCTGATAGTAGAACAAACAAGGTGCAGTTTGATTGGCAGTTTCCTCTTGTTATCACATTCAATGACCTTAGAAAACTATTTAGAACCTTTCACATGTCCAGTTGATCAACTAGCCCATGTTAGCTAGCTAGGCTAACCAGCTATTTAAATCTTGTAGTTATCATGGTCAGATTACGTGACCAGGGACATAGGCCCCCAGGGAGCCCCCATTGATTTTGTTGAATCACTCAGGTATCATATGAACACACATAAGACACGGCACAATGTGTTGGAGCTTTAAAACGGCTAAATATTCTGTCTGTCCCACGGCACAATGTGTTGGAGCTTTAAAACGGCTAAATATTCTCTATGTCCCACGGCACAATGTGTTGGAGCTTTAAAACGGCTAAATATTCTCTCTGTCCCACGGCACAATGTGTTGGAGCTTTAAAACGGCTCTCTATGTCCCACGGCACAATGTGTTGGAGCTTTAAAACGGCTAAATATTCTCTCTGTCTCAGGGCACAATGTGTTGGAGCTTTAAAACGGCTAAATATTCTCTCTGTCCCACGGCACAATGTGTTGGAGCTTTAAAACGGCTAAATATTCTCTCTGTCTCAGGGCACAATGTGTTGGAGCTTTAAAACGGCTAAATATTCTCTATGTCCCATGGCACAATGTGTTGGAGCTTTAAAACGGCTAAATATTCTCTCTGTCTCAGGGCACAATGTGTTGGAGCTTTAAAACGGCTAAATATTCTCTCTGTCTCAGGGCACAATGTGTTGGAGCTTTAAAACGGCTAAATATTCTCAGGGCACAATGTGTTGGAGCTTTAAAACGGCTAAATATGTCCCACGGCACAATGTGTTGGAGCTTTAAAACGGCTAAATATTCTCTCTGTCTCAGGGCACAATGTGTTGGAGCTTTAAAACGGCTAAATATTCTCTCTGTCTCAGGGCACAATGTGTTGGAGCTTTAAAACGGCTAAATATTCTCTCTGTCTCAGGGCACAATGTGTTGGAGCTTTAAAACGGCTAAATATTCTCTCTGTCTCAGGGCACAATGTGTTGGAGCTTTAAAACGGCTAAATATTCTCTCTGTCTCAGGGCACAATGTGTTGGAGCTTTAAAACGGCTAAATATTCTCTCTGTCTCAGGGCACAATGTGTTGGAGCTTTAAAACGGCTAAATATTCTCTCTGTCTCAGGGCACAATGTGTTGGAGCTTTAAAACGGCTAAATATTCTCTCTGTCTCAGGGCACAATGTGTTGGAGCTTTAAAACGGCTAAATATTCTCTCTGTCTCAGGGCACAATGTGTTGGAGCTTTAAAACGGCTAAATATTCTCTCTGTCTCAGGGCACAATGTGTTGGAGCTTTAAAACGGCTAAATATTCTCTCTGTCTCAGGGCACAATGTGTTGGAGCTTTAAAACGGCTAAATATTCTCTCTGTCTCAGGGCACAATGTGTTGGAGCTTTAAAACGGCTAAATATTCTCTCTGTCTCAGGGCAAAATGTGTAGAATTGCAGGAAAGTTTCTTTACAACTGCTACATTTTCTCTCCGCCAAAAGACGAGTGTGAACAGCTTGGGGTCTTACGGGTCATGAGAGGGGGGTTTGTTACTGCAATAAATGAAAATGTCAATCCGGACCATTGCCACCTTGGACATTTGTGTGACCGGAGCTTCTCAAGTGGTATTTGAGTTCCCCTGTTCTACACAGACAAGCCAAAACAACATATTGAGACTCTATTCAGGTGACTACATGTAAGATTATCTTCCAGCTAGCGCATACCATCACCGTGGACGAACGCCAGCAGTGTCATATTCATTAGGGCACAATGTAGCAAATCGTTTTGCAACGGGAAAACAAGTGCTTTTTATTGGACAGGTTGGACAAGTCCTGTTTGAGTCCGTTTCTTTAGTTTGTAGCCTAATGATGCATTAAGTGTGGATTCTAAACCTTATCACGGGATTGTTGTTCACCTAACTAGCTCCTATGGAGTGTTTGTGTCTTTAGTTGTTTCCTCTGTAGACTTGTGAAAGTGATTTAGGTGATTTATAGACTTCCATTCATCTCTGTCCCTGTATTCCTTCTCCCACCTGAGGATTGGGGCCCTTGTTTCCTAGCTGGGGAGATATCAGTGTCCTAAACTGTTAGTCCATTTGCCCTCTTAAGTGGAGCACTTTTTTAAATGTTACCTTTATTTAACTAGGCAAGTGAGTTAAGAACAAATTCTTACATACAATGACGGCCTAGGAACAGTGGGGTAACTGCCTTGTTCAGGGGCAGAACGACAGATTTTTACCTTGTCAGCCTGATCTTGCAACCTTTCTGTTACAAGTCCAACGCTCTAACCACTAGGCTACCTGCCACCTCTTTAAAAATGGGGCCAAACCTAATCAGAGTGTACTTGCCTCGTGAGGGTATTTGTGGGTGGATGTTTGTATTTGTTCTATTTCACACATGTATAAGTGTGTATTATACACATCTGTGAATTGGAAATGGGTGTGTTGCACATCTCAACTCCCCCTGAGACACCCTCAGTGAGTGGGTGTTTATTGACGTGTGGTGGATTATAGCCTCACCCCACTTCTAGAAAAAATGTATTTAGGTCAATAAGAGTTGATTGTGTTAAAATGCAATTCCATCGCTTATTTGAGCAATATGCTAATTAAGTTAGAAAAGAAAAGTATGAATTAATTGATTGGTATCAAATGAATGTCATTTGCCAGCAGCTTTGGTAGGGCAGGTGCCCAAAGTGAAAAAAGGGTAGGTGCTTCAGGACCCCTAGGGCTCTATCTGTGCATGGGCCTGTTTGCCAGGAGTTTCAAACCAACCAATTACATACTGTATCATCAGTCATATGACGAGATTCAAATATTTTGCAACCAACTATCGACATTGAGTAAATTAGCATACCTAGATGTCCCTTTCAAAACAAAATTACTTCCAAAATAGGCTACAAAGTGTATTGTAATATTGTAACACAAAACACTTTTTTTTAATGTGGCAGCTACCTTACCTTCATTGAGGTTTTCATTGAGGACCCTTTGACTTTTTCCACATTTTGTTATGTTACTGCCATATTCAAAAAT